>NW_013185624.1:823741-825061 GCF_000004155.1 Schizosaccharomyces cryophilus OY26 | reverse complement strand
AGAGGTGACGGTATACATCGAAGAATAGCGGTATTTTTAGTCAACGTAATATAGTTAAGCGAAGGATACGGAAGGAACGCGAAACTTGCAAAGCCATTACTTCACCTCTGTAAAACTCTGGTCATCGCCATTGCGGACTCATTTCTCGGTTTTTTATGATTTTTCAGCGTTTTCAGCTTTTTCTTTTAGGGTCAGTTGATTTAGAAGATTTTCTAGAAATTAGCATGCCTTTTGACCCTTCTACTGCGTCGTAATTCGCTACTTCACAGTTCAATCCTAACCCATCGCATTGGTGACAGATGACTCTATACTAAGAAAAATGAACGAAAAAGAAAAAGAATTTCAGCTAGAGGCTGCGAAACTAGCCGAATCTTTTTGCTTGAGCTCTTCTATAAGTTCTGACAGCTTTTTGCCGAAATACAGCGAAAACACCTATTCACATCTGGACGATATGGAGAAAGGTTGCTTATGTTTACATTCTGATCCAGCTCCAACGTACCCAGAAAATAACCTTAAAGAAGCGTCCGTAGACATGGCACGACAAAGCAGATACTTCGAATCATCAAGGAATTTCTTCATGTCAATATTGTGGTTGATTTTCTGGCCGGCAAAAATTTCGAGAATTCCTGAAGCACGACGCAGAGAAGAGAATGGAGCTGTCCGGCTTGGTTGGTGCTTTATTGGTTCAATCGTATTGGACTTTTTCTTTTCTTACTTTTTCCTTGTCCCCTTTATAAAGGAATCGATGAAAGAATATGTATGGTTATGGTTTCAGATTGCTGTAGCGATTGTTCTTGTCATCGCGGCTTTCTACATGTTCTTGTTTGTTTTTTCACGTAAGTGGAATGGTGGAATTTTAATTTGATATGTTTACTAATGGAGTACTTATAGTGTTGCTGGATTTTATTGCTTTAGTGCTTTCTTGGATTATTGCTGCTCTTGGTTTCAGGATGTCGTCGGAAAGAAACGACTCGACGGATGGTAACTGGATCCCACTAAACACTATGCCAGCAGGGTCTGAAAATCAATCCAACAATCGTAGTGATAATACTGCCGGACAACCATCATCTGAATGTTTTGAGCAACATTCAAGGACACGTCACAAACCGAGTCAGGCTAGGGATGCTGAAAGCACTGGAAACGAATCTCATGCTTGACCATTCTTATGATGATGTCCTGTCTTTTCATATATTCTCTATGCAGGCTTGTGTTTTCTTTTAATGTTTTATTTTGTTTCCTTCGTTTCCCGTTGTATTTATTTTTATCGAGCTTTTGCATATAAACACATTTCATAGGCCGTTGTTGTTGAAGCCCTATTGG
>NW_013185624.1:698475-823641 GCF_000004155.1 Schizosaccharomyces cryophilus OY26 | reverse complement strand
GCCAGCAGGGTCTGAAAATCAATCCAACAATCGTAGTGATAATACTGCCGGACAACCATCATCTGAATGTTTTGAGCAACATTCAAGGACACGTCACAAACCGAGTCAGGCTAGGGATGCTGAAAGCACTGGAAACGAATCTCATGCTTGACCATTCTTATGATGATGTCCTGTCTTTTCATATATTCTCTATGCAGGCTTGTGTTTTCTTTTAATGTTTTATTTTGTTTCCTTCGTTTCCCGTTGTATTTATTTTTATCGAGCTTTTGCATATAAACACATTTCATAGGCCGTTGTTGTTGAAGCCCTATTGGTTTCATCGTGGCTTTGCGGCTTTGAGCAATGAACAAGTGAGGTCGTCGCGGGATGATATGGATTGTTGACTCTCTAGTTGGTTCTTTTTAATTCACATGTTGGTTGTTATTTATTATTCTAAAGCTTTTAATTCCTGATTCTTTTATTAATAGAGCTAATAAGGATATAATAATTGAATAAAGGATAACCATTGCTTTTTTGGCTGCCGCTTTAGTATCACCTTAGTCAAAAGTCCATGCCTCTCAAAACGACAGGCATAAACCTTCAATAAAAAGGAAAGAACAAAGGTAGGAGAAAAGCCTGCAAAAGATAGTTGCACAATAGCAGGTCCCTGAATGTTAAGATTAGGTAGAGACGATCACGAAGAAGTATGGAATCCCAGATCTGTGTAGATTTAGGATGGTTTTATATCAAGGTTTTTATAACATTCTAGACGAGGTCCAATTGCCGTGCGTCCGTATCCAAAGCATTCTCGAGCCCATCTTTAAAGCTTGGCATGTTGGGTTCCCAGCCTAGAAGCCTCCTTTCACTTTCATCTGTAGTCATGTATTCAATACCTGGCGGCGGAATAAAGCCTTTCTTGTATGAGGTCTTCGCAGCCAACTGCAGCATTTCTCGATTCACATAAAAACTATTTTCTGTTAGGTAATTTCCCTTTTCAATTACAGGTGGCGCGTCCGTCACCATTCACGGCAGATTCGGCTAATAGCAAATAGAGCTTGTTTAAATCCTGCACATGAATATTATGCCAAATGTTATCACCTTTTCCAACCACCTTTTTTTGTTTGAAAAATAACTCAAATAACGGAAACGAGTTCTTCTTATCCGGTCCCCGACCTATGGCATATATGACAGCCGGAGCGACAATGGCCGTTATGACTTGGCAGGATCCGTGGACAAACAACTTTATCTACCTTGCAATGGGGTGCATGATTTTGGAAGTGAGGTCAACTCCTCTACATGATCCTACTCCGTCGTAAATCTTGTCAAAGCACTCTCCATACTTTCCGGTGGATAAAGTCTCTGCCGCGAAAGCGAATCCACCAGAAGTATGAATATAGTAGACAGGATTCTTGGCTTGACGACAACTCAAGTCTCGAACGATTGCTCTTGCCGATGGTACATTCATCACTAGCAGCAGAATGAAAGACAATATCAGCCTTGGAAGCTTCCTCTTCAATTAAGTCTACATTATCGGTACTCCCATATACCAATCTCGCTTGAGGGTAAGCATAAGCTATTTTGGCACAGCCCTTTGCTTTACTACGTACCAAACAGGACCATTCCCATTTCTGGATGTACGCGGAATTCGTAATATAGGATATCTCCTCCCAGAAATCCCGTCTATTTCACCCTAATGAATGAAAGAGAAATCCTTGGTGCTACGTTACCACATTCATATAATTTATTTTTTTCATCCTTTATTTTTTTTAATTGTAATAAAAAAGAACGTTGCAGAGATATGTTTTTTTTGGTATAAGTGAGAAAGTATGGCGATAAGAAGCTCAAATATGATGAATGGGAATCAGTTAAAAAACATTATCAGACAAAACAAGAGGAATTCAAAAAGAACAGGAGGAGCCTACAGCACCCCGGATTCCCATGTTGTCTCCAACCATAGTACTAACGAGGCCCTCAGACGCTTAACTGCAGTGATCGGACGGGAACTGGTGTTTTCGCCTAGGTATGGCCGTAGACACTGAGTAGTTTAAGCTAAAGACATTATTCTCTTTAAAAAGTTAGAATGAAAGCAACGAAATGATAATGACTGGGAAAAAGAATCTTTTTATGAATTGAATCCCTTGTAATAATTAGACATAGTCAAAATATTCCCTAAAGGTTTGGATAAAAACTTTTCAATACTATTTGTATGCGCTTAAGCTTTTTGTCTATTACAAATCGATTTCTTACCTTTGAGGTAAATATTCTAATACTTGCTTGTAAGCATCGTTTCCAGGAATTCAATGAATTTAAAGATGAATATGTAAAGAAAGGAGTAAATCCAAAACATGAACACTAAAGAAAAAGACACTTGCTTTCCTTCTCAGTTCTCCAAATAGTCTGACTGAATTCAAGATTTAGGATGTCGTTTGCACCAGTCATGTTGGATTTTATTTATCTCTGTAAGGCATCAGCAACAAAATAAAAATTTCACATAAAGGTTGCGTAGAACGGAAAGCGTTTCCATTTCCTGGATCTAAAAGCTAACGGAATTGGTCTACAGTCAAAGGCTTCATTAGCCAGTTTGGACACATGCCTTATTTTTCTTCCGGTCCATTCGAAGAAGAACTTGGTTCCCACGTAGGTTCTCCAGGTAAACGTGGAACACGCTTATTTTCATAGTCTCCACTTTCTTGTTGCATTTTATCCAACAAGATCCTCTGCGTTGTTAGTGACTGGTTGCTTTTAAAGAAACATTAGATACAGAAAAGAATTGGGAAAATCTTGCTGTGGACTTCACGTACATAATATTCTTCGTTAACATTGACCTTTCGTCTTCTCTTGTTAAGATCCAGTTGCTCTTCTTTTGTAAGGGTTTTTACTTGTTCATCTCTCCTTGTAAATTTAATCTGAGCAATTGGAATTGCAAACACCCAAACCAACAGAATGGATCCTATAAAAGGCGCACCCACCCAAAGCAATGGGTTTCGCTTGGATTTGTTACGATACCAAAGTTTCCATTCAAAAAAATTTGGCATGGTTTCTAGATTTGAAAAATTGTTGAATCCAAAATTAGAAATTCGTTGAACTAAGCAATATTCGGGCTTTTGTACGGAGGAAGACAATTATCAAGCGAGACAAGAAAACGAATATGTCAACCACTTATGATTCTTTTTATCTATTTTAATTTCTTCTTTCTTTTTCTTCTTCCTCTATTTTTTTGTTTATTTTTTGTTTTTTGGGTAGGGAGAGTACATCGAGGAATTACATTCTTATGCTTGACTTTGGCTCTCTTTTCTCTTGAAACAAAAATGAAAGGGCGAAAGAAGAAAAGGGAAAGTAGGATGAAACGTTACAAACAACGACTGCTGTCTTCAATTTCTTTTTTTTTTTCTTTACTCCATTTGGAACCCATAAAACTATCAACATGTAGTTCTCTGTTCCTTAGGCAAAGTTCACTTCTTTGCTACTCTGTTGAAAGAGTCGATTAATTGCTTTCTTTCTTTACAAAACCGTTGGATGCTGTTCATATTTAAGGCCTTTTGGTTGCCATACCTGCTCGTTCTGTACCTTCGTTCTTACAAGAAAAATATTAATCTTCCATTTAGCTTTTATTTCTCTTCATCCTTCTTTGAATTAGAAAAGCATTTCAAGCCTATATATATGTCTTTTCCAGCAGTTTTATGTTTGTTTACTTCGGATGTTACCTGGTGGGTTGTTACCGCTCTTACACCTGAATGAATGCTCCAAGAGCACCCAAAAAGAACTTGGAACGAACCAAATGGCGACTACAAAAGCGTCTCTTGTCAAACTTATTGTTCCTGCCGGAAAGGCAGCTCCTACTCCGCCAATTGGTCCTGCCTTGGGTGCTCGTGGTGTGAAAAGTATCGACTTTTGTAAAGAATTCAATGCGCGTACTGTAGGATACGTTCCTACCGTTCCTATTCCCTGTCGAGTCACAGTAACTCCCCAAAGGAAATTCACATTCACAATCCATACACCTCCTACTAGTTGGTTGATTTGCAAAACTTTGGACATTGAGAAAGGATCTAGTTCAGCAAAACATGACATCAAAGGACAACTTAGCTTGAAACATGTTTATGAAATTGCAAATTTGAAAAGCACAGATCCTTCTTTAAAAGGAACAGACTTGAAATCATTATGTAAAAGCGTCATTGGAACAGCGAAAAGCATGGGGGTTCAAGTTGTTCTGTAGAAGTTTGTAAAGTGAAGCTCTTCCATTCTACCTACCGTCTTCTTCTCCTAAGTGGATAAAGTTTTTTCTCCTCCAATTTTTTTTTCTGTATAGTTTTCTGATTTCCCACCTCTTTTTCACTCTCATTTTGGTTCAAAACAAGTAATCTAAAGTTTGATGAATAATTATAATAACAAATTCTGTTTCGAGTCTTCGATCTCGTTTTTAATCAATTCATTTCTACTAGTTTACTAAAATTTTTGGTTTGTGATACGGAGGTACATATACCTCTTCGTGTCGCGCGCACGAATCTATTTGCAAGCATCACCTCTCAAGCTTTTAGAACTTTCGATTTATTCATCGTATTATAACAATCGCAACAAAAATGAAAGATATTTAACAAACTTCAAAGAACCGATCCATCTACTTTTACGATTACTCTAAAGGAAGACCAAGTTGCTTCTTTACTTCCACAACAGCATCTCTGTCACCAGTATTTTTCATGATATCATCACTGATCTTGACAGCCTTGGCTCCATTGGCACTGTGTAATTTAATTACGATATTCATGGGTTTGCTCTTTTGGTCTGGCTTTGAAACGTGATTAAAATCACTGGTGAAATTTGTACCAATCCCGAATGAAGACTTGATGCCAAACTTCTTACCGTAATTGTGCAAATTGATGCAACGATCAACGTTCAAAGCGTCACTGTGAACAATCATTTTTGTGGAAGGGTCAATACCTAGTGATTGGTAATGCTCAACAATCCTTTCAATGTATTCTTCAGCAACTCCGCTGTCCTGTCGAACACCATGAAAGACACTGGCCAAATCATCAGGAGTCTTTGCTGTAAAGTTCCGTAAGAAAACATCGGTAGAGAAAGTATCAGTGAGAGCAATTAACAGGCTTTTACCAAATGTCTGAACCCACTTTTCTGAAGCAACTCGATTAGCATCCGTATAGTTCTTCGTAATAGCAGCAACGCCCATATACCACTCATGGGCGACGGTACCAGACACCTGCAGATCATACTTTTGTGCAAAATGCACGTTGGAGGTTCCAAGAAAACGGCCAGGTCCTTCAACGTCTTGCTGAGCTTTAATTAACCCTTGCAACATAACATCTTGAGCATGGTGATCACGACGACGACGACTACCAAAGTCTGTAAAAAAACATCCAGCATTTATAAGGCGTTTTCCTTTTTCGTAAGCCTTCTCAAATTGTCCTTCAGAGGACCAATCGGTGTCAACGAATTTGAAGTAGGCCTCTGAAACAAGAGCAAGCAATGGAATTTCATAAAAAATGGTGTGTTTCCAGAGTCCTTTTATTGTAATGGCGAGATCCTTGGTATCCTTATTATACTCGAGGAAAACCGTGTTTTCTGGATCAAAGGCATAGGCATGCATAAATTCATAAAAGGAATCCTTCAAATATGGGCAACGATGACGGAGCCAAGCCTCTTCCTCAGGAAGTAGCTTGAGGTTTTTCAAATTTGAAATCCCTTGTTTTAACCATGCTACGGCCTCCTCGTTTAGTGCCATTTCAGGAGAACGATTTGTATACACATAGGAAACCTCAGCTGTTGGATAATGTTCCAACACAGCTTGCAACATGGTCAACTTGTAAAGGTCAGTGTCTAGAATAGAAGTCACCGCTTGTGTAGTCATTTTTACGAAGCGATGTCAATTTGGTTTAAAAAAGACCGAAGAAAATTTGGAAAAAAAGTGATTTACTATAGTTATTAGCACGTAAGAAGCATTCAACTTCATACCAAACAAGATATACACCAAAAAAGGGTTAAAACACACAATTACAATTAGCTGGAACCGACTTGCAATGTATCGTATAACGCATCAATTGTTTCAGTCACTTGAAAGTCAAGTTGACGCTTTGGAGAAGAAGTTACCAAAGAGCTTGAATCCCCTAGTAGTACAGTAGTAGAGAAAAGTTCACTTTTTGCTCGAGATCTTTCGAATATGAATACAAAACTTTTCTTGCTCTAGGATTAAATACAGGGAACGATGACGTTCAAATGCTAAGAATCATCTGTCAGAACATATTTCTAATCATAAAAAGATAAGTAACCCCTTTTCTTTAAGCTCTTCACCAAAGAATACGACAATTTCCTATTTCTTGCATTTTGAGGGAACTGTAGGTACTAAAAATCTGAGATCTACACAGATCCTTTCTAAAACACTTACATTATTGATCAATCCTTCTAAAAGGAGGAAAATTATAAACAAATACAATCCACAAGTAAATTGATGTCTTTAAGTACGATTTCAACTCTTTGTCGGCCGCAAGCTGACAAGTAACAGCGTTTGTACCTTAAAATTTGGATTGAAAAAATTAAAGTTCAATCGTTCAAGAGTGTGACTAATAATGAAGGGGATTTATTAGAGGAAGAGTATGGTTTATTAGGAAGAACTGATCAATTCATTCATTTTTGAGCAGAGGCATAATGAATCCCAGAACAAAATTTCATTGTCCGAAAAAATGTGTCTATAAAACTTGAATCTAACTAGCAATGCAGGAGTGTCCATAAAATGCGAATTAATTGCAGATGAGGTAGCAAAGCAATGTGAGCACGCAAAGTCTTTCTCAACAGTGTTGCAACCTGCACCTTAGGAAGAAAAATTGTTCTTTCTCGTTCATATCGAACATGAATTAAGCGCCTGATTTTATCTGCTTCGCTAGTACTCAAATATGGAAATACACTCGTTAAATAAAGTTCATCTAGTTTCCTGAATATATCTCATTCATACGTCTGGAATCGTGTTCTGAGTTAAAAATCAAGGCCTACTCTGTTGGCAGCTAACTTGGCTTTGTCCAGCTCACTCAAACCAACCAGTGGATGATATTGCTGAAAAATTAATTCATGTTTATTTCCAGAGTCAATAAGGGAAAGTAGCTCTTTTGACTTTTTCAGGTCATCCGAAGAGCCGTTACGAAACCACGTTTTTAAGGATTCGATTGCCGTTCTTTGAGTAGATGTAAGTCCTTTTGCAGACCTATAGATGCCATTCTATTTCATCTGGTTAGTACATATTTCAGAAACTCTTCTATACCATTTGGCGCATTTCTCGAAGTATACTTCTGAAAACCGTAGTAGCTTGCTTCATGTTAGCGTCGTAATACTCTTTTTATCTATCTTTCAAATTGATTAATTATAAAAACAAAATGGCTTGCCAATTTTTATTCTCTTTTTCCACAAAGTTGGCTAACGTCCAGGTGAATTTGGAAAAAGTCTGAACATAGCGGCCCATTGACTCAGTAACCAGAAATTATTGAATTGATATATAATTCGCTATTAGAATTCTAGTTCTTAAAACTGTTTCTAAAATTTAGAAATTTCAGCTACCGTTGCATTACACGAAAACCAACCTATGGAAAAAATACATTGAGAGAGCTAAACTATTTACAGGAAGTCTCACCTATATATATATATATATATATAACATTTTTCTAAGTCAAAAATAAACTCACGTAAACATCAAAGAAGATAGCTTCAATATTGAACAGAAATATACTGCAAATTTTGAAGACTGTTAGCAGTAGTGAGAGGCAAACTAAACGCAACATCGTCTAACGACTGATTTATGCAAAGTTTGTTAACAAAACGAATCATCTTGTGCAAAGAGGCCTTTTGATAAATTGTTTGTGATTCAGCTTCTTTTAATGCAACAGTAATTCTTTGTAAAATAAATTTCAACGTTTCGACATCAGTTTCAAACTTCCCTTCTACCAGGTCAAGATAATCTGAGTACAATTGACCACCAAATTTCCAGCCTATTATTCCTTCCATTCTTTCCTGGAATCCTCCCAATAAGCATCTTAACTCTTCAAAGTTGTTGCTAATTATGGCTTGAGGAGCAATGCTTCGGATTAAACATTTATGGGCTTCTTCAAATAGATTTGCTTCTTGAAGATAAGTTACCTCTTTGGCATGTTCTCCATTGTAACGAGCGTTTAATGCCATTGCTTCATGAATCCAATTTCTAGGGATAAGTAATTTGGTCATTAGTTTTTCATCCTTATCAGCTAAACCTGATTTCACGTTACGACCAAGGCATTCTTTTATGCTAGATATACGTGTTTCAACATTTTCGACGTGCAGTAGCACAAAAATGGACCATTGCCAATGGCCCATACATTCAAGTTGAGATGCAAATGAAGGTGTCAGAGTATCTGCTCTTACGCTCTGAGGTTTGAAGTGTACACCGTTTTCATCTAATACTTCATCCAGGCCATCTCTGTCCGAAAAATCAAAAACAGCTCGCGCTTTCGAGAGGTATATTGCTAATTGCCAAACCACTCGATAGTCAAGCCCATTGCTTTTTGCGCTTTCTGGAAGCGTTAATTCTTCTAGAACTGCCCCAATAGCATAAGCTTTCAATAATAAAAACAAAAGGTCATAAACTTCTCCATTGGAACCACCACAAACTATCGGTCTTTGTAAGTCCTTCTCGTACATTTTTAAAGAATTCATGTACATTGACATCGCTTCTGTAATACTAATATCAACGTTGTACCACAACTTCAGTCCAAAAGCGCTTAACCAGCTTAACCCTTGAGAAACAAACATCGAAGGAACGTAACCCTCTTCTCCAGGCCTTCCATAACCCTCAGCTAAATCAGTATTACCAGAGAGAAGTTCAAAAATAAGACGGGTATACTTATTTATATAAGCAAGATCACCTCGCTCTCTCCATTGATCCAATTGTTGCTTAACTTCCGCTTGAATATCAAAATCACTATCTACAAGGGGTATCAGTGTTGATAAACGGTTGTTTTCCGAGTTTACTGCTTCTTCGCATGCAAGGCTAATTTGATTTCCAGTTAATAAAATAAATATTTTTTCTTCTGAACTAGCTGCCTTTTGAGCTTTCGCTAAAATTTCCTCTTTGACGTGCTTTGTAATCCATTCAGACACACGATCGCGAATAAACTTTTCGGAAAGCAGCTCTCGAGCCTCAGGAGACAAAGGCGTCGGGACCTCAAAATCCTTCATGCCAAATAAAATTGATGCTAATTCCCATATTTTTATTTCGTCAGAGCTTTTTGTAAAGGCTGCTAAGTCACCAATAGCCATTGATAAGCGTGGTGATACAGAGCATATATCATTAGCATCGACGTATATTTCGCTTTCAGAAAGCTGATACTCAAGTGGCTTAATAAAATCCTCATTGGCTGAGATAGAGAGACGGAATACTTTTTCCAATGCATCTAATTTAAGCTTTCCATTTATTATTTGTACGTATGATCCATTAGGGTAAAAATGAAACTTCGGAAGAAACTTTATACTGGAGTCGTCAGAATCCGATGAAACGAGTTTGGTAGGTAAGCTACTACCGAAAAGGTCTTTTTCTAAGTCATATTGATCATAAGCAAAGCTACCAGCTTGTTCCTTATTGTCTTGTACCGAGGAGGTGTTCGCCATCTTAGATTTTATTAATACAGATCTCTGTAACCCCAAATTCAGGTGCTCCAGCCACGTATCCGGATTAATCAAATTACTGACTGTCACCATCGAATTTTGGATATCTGAACCAACTACTTCATCAGGCTCATCGTCCATATTATCCTGACTTTTCAAATCATTCGAGTCGTTAGGATCATCCGTCATGTTCAGTAGAAGATCATTTGGTTCAAATTCATTCTTTATCTCATTTTCTTTTGAAGACGTTTGGGATAAACGTCCACTTTCATCAGTCCGTAACTTTGCTTTCTTTATTGAAAGTTCATCAAAATTTTCACTTTGATCATTGAATTTACGTAAAGCATTTGATTGATTATTTGTAGGAGGAAAAGAGCCTGGAGTATTGTGAGTAAGTTGTGTCTTATTAGATTGCGAACCTTGATGATCCGACTTCTCATACATTTCTGAATTACCTGAATCACTTTTCATTGGAACTTCACTACTAACGGGCTCATCCTCTAAATTTTCGTCGTTTTCAGAATCGTCATCGAACAGTCCATATTTAGAAAAATGTTGTACTTTGAAGGTCCATTTACCCTCATTAAAATCAATAAACTCCGTTTCCTTAATTCGTTGAAGACGTTTCAAATGCTGAGCGTATCTAGGATGATTGACATCTTTGATAGGCTCCCTTGTTTCTCGAGATAAAGGCCATGCGTTTTCAAGAGTGATAATAGCTGGAACATTCAAACCTTCTCCAATCTGTGGACTAGACCCTTCCTCAGGATAAACAGAACAAATCTTTTTCTCAAAAAGAACAACATTAACAGGGATATCCTCAACTTTTTCGAATTTAGTCAAGTCGACCGGTTTTAAAAAGGAAACTTGACCATAACCAGCACGCCCAACACAAAACTGGTGTACAGAACTTAACTTGTCCTTAGGATATTTAGCCAGTTCTTCGACTCCTGGTTTCATCCAGTAGCCGTCAGGTAAAGTGTAAGTTCGGTCACTGTCAACCTTTGGTGTCTCTTCCTTCACAATTCCATTTGCCTTTGGTACTTCAGAAGGTTCAGATGGGTTTTCATTTCGAAGAACTTCACCTCGAGAGACCTTGTGAGTTATAACCAATTTCTTAATATTTTGTCTAGGAGTGAAAGCATCCTTACTTAATAAAACGTCATCATTTAATGAATCAAACAGATGCAACGATTTTGGCTTGCTGGGAGCACTAGCCGAATTCATTACTGCAGACTTCGCAAAAGGAGAAATCGAAGCAACATTAGAACGATTACTGGATCTAGGTGACAACCAAAACTGGGGTAATGAAGCTGCCTTCTTTGGTGCAGGCTTGGTTGTTAAAGGTGAAGCAATAGGTTCCTGTATCGTAGTTGGTGGAGCTTGAGAAACCGTGCTAGAAAATAATGGGTTACTGCCATATGGATTCTGATCAATGCTGGCTTGAAGAGGTTGCTGCTGCTGCTGCTGCCCGATTTGAGAAGCACCTCCAAATAATCCAGAACCCAAAGTCGATGGTTGCGTTTGATTATTGGCGTTAGCTGATCCAAATAACCCAGACGAACCAGTAGAAGGTTGCTGAAATGTATTGCTAGAACCAAATAATCCAGTTCCTGTTGATGGCTTATTAAAAAGACTAGTACCCGGCGCCGAGGTATTATTTGTACTAGATCCTAATAAACCGCCTCCTGTGCTGGGAGGGTTATTCGTATTATTTCCAAAAAGACCTGAACCACCAGTACCAGTATTGGTGTTCCCAAATAAACCTCCGCCAGTAGATCCTGCGTTACCAAACAAACCTCCTGTAGAACCTGTGGTACCAGTTGTATTATTTGTAGTTGCAGAAGGCGCGCTACCAGCACCGAATCCACCAAATAAACCGCTACCAGCAGGTTTAGTAGAGGGTGCGGCAGGACTAGCCCCAAATGCAGGCTTAGGAGTTGTGCTAGAGGGTTGACCAAAAGAAAAACCCGATGACGCAGGAGCAGTAGTACCTGTACCTGTACCGGTACCCACAGTGGAGCCAAATCCAAATCCCGATGGCTTAGAAGCGGCGTTATTGGCACCAAAAGAGAACCCACCACCAGTGCCGAGGCCTGTACTGGGAGGCGCATTTGGTCCGGAAGCTGAATTGTTACCAAATCCAAACAAACCACCACCAGGTGTATTAGATGCGGGTGGATTACTTGGGGCTGTGCTACCAAATCCCGTAGTTGTATTATTTGCTCCGAAGCCACCTCCAGTATTGCCAAACAAACCACCGCCGGTACCTGTACCAGTATTTGTAGCGGTGTTAGAGGTAGAAGAGCCAAAAAGCCCTCCGCCACCAGTATTTGTATTAGAACCAAAACCGAAAGCTGGCTTTTGTTGTCCAAATGTCGAGCCGCCGCCGAATAAACCAGTTGAAGGAGTTGTTGATGGTTGATTTGATTGGCCAAATAAACCACCACCTCCTCCAGTGTTTGCAGTATTTGCACCAAATCCAGATGTGGTATTCGTATTGTTAGCACCGAATGCAGAACCGCCACCAAAAAGACCTCCACCAGCATTAGTATTCGTATTAGAAGATCCGAAGGGAGCGATAGAATTTGAAGTAGGAGTGGCTGCCTGACCGAAACCAGTAGTAGAAGTACCAAATCCTGGAGTTGATCCGAAAGTCGACGGAGTAGAAGTTACATTCGCAGGATTTCCATATCGACGACCTTGATTATAATCTTGTAAGCGTAACTCTTCAAAAGAATACTGCCTATACGCCGGCATACACGTTATGGACTGGAAGGCACTTGTACCATTAGTTTGTGCGTCCTTCTCAGATGTTACCGCGTAAGGAGGATTAGCCGTACCATTGATCGTATTCGTGCTTCCTGCTCCAAATCCCGAGGAACCGAAAGCAGGAGCTTGACCAGTCGATGCTGATCCAAACAAGCCACCACCAGAAGGCTGAGAACCAAATCCAGTGCTTGCAGAAGGATTATTTTGTGATCCAAAGAAACCACCGGTAGGAGCAGTGTTCGCAGGAGCACTACCAAATCCACCAGTCGTTCCTGCGTTGTTCGATCCAAATGAAAATGCACTACCAGTAGACGGAGCAGCAGCAGCGCCTGTGTTACCGAAAAGGCCACCGCCACCAGATGTGTTCGTACCGCCAAACGCAGGAGTGCTAGATTGACCAAATAAACCGGTCCCGGTCCCGGTTCCGGTTCCCGAAGACATTCCAAACCCTGTACCTGTTGAAGCAGGAGCTGGGTTGCGATTACCAAACAAACTCCCTCCTGAGTTTGATCCGAAAAGAGGTTGAGCTGTGTTCTGTCCAAAGCCACTTGTAGTATTGTTTTGGGAACCAAATAAACTATTCCCTGTAGTATTAGTATTGGACCCAAACAAACCTCCGGTCTGTTGGTTATTTTGTCCAAAACCCCCAGTTCCTCCGCCGAAACCAGAAGAATTATTTTGTCCAAACATTATAAGGACTATATGCTTAGTATTTTGTTGGTGTTGGTCACCTGGGATGATATGTGTGGAGGACAACTCGGACTCCACCCACGCTCCTCTATACTACTACTGAAAAAAAGTGCTACTCAGCATTAATTCAAATTATATGCTACCCTTTGATCTTAATATAAAAAAGTCTTAAAGATTAATATAGTTTGTAAATAAGTTTAGTTTTATAGGATTTGTTTGATCTTGTTGACCTGAAGGTGCCTTCGTTTGATAATACTGGTCACAAGAGCTTCATTTGAGGGAGTTAGTAAGTTAGCATACTTGAAGAGCTGTTACATTTTTACCCGTCAAAAGCTCTCATCCCAAAATGGCTTCAGGTGAACATGAAGATGATGTTCAGTTCGTACACGAACGCTTCGGCGTGTCTCCTGAAGACCTGAAGCCTCTAGCTAAAGTACCCAGTTTTTCAGTGCTAGTTGTCGCGTTGCGATCAAAGGTAAGCGACATGAATTCGCTAAAGGAACAGATGGTTTTGCAGGAGGTGAATTCTGAACACAAACAGAACGTGTCAAATAGAAGAGTACTATACCTTGAAGAACAGCTCAATTCGCGAAATGAAATAGCAAAACAATTCCAGGAGAAAGTCGGGGAGCTTCAAAAGGACATTGACGCTTCGAATAAAGCTAATCAGGAAATCCAGTCTCAGCTTAACTTTTGCTCGCAAGGCAAGGATTCATTAGTTGTGGAGAAACAGCAATTGGATTTTCGAATTCTAAATATGGAAAAGAAATTAAGTGACTCTGAGGGTATCATTAGGTCTCTTCAAGAAGAGAGACAAAACAATGTAGCTTTAATCAAAAATTTGCAGCAGCAAATGCAAGAGATGGAAGAGACACATCGAAACCTAACATTAACTCAAAGTAGCAGTACTCTTAGAGAAGAACTTTACTTACAAGAAAAGAATGCTCTTATTTCAGATATGAAAAGGTTGCAGGACGAGAATAAGAAGATGACCGAAGAACTAGCATCTTCTGAACAAAGCCAGAACATGCTGCAGGAGCAAGTTACTGCACTAAAAACAAGTAACTTCGAGATGAAACAAAAATATATGAGCTTTGTTAATGAAAGTCAGACCAACCTAATGGATGAAGGGTCAAAGACTTCTACCACGACAATGGAAATTGATGACAAAAGTGAAATTCTTGAGGATCTACAGAAAGAGCTTGAAGCTCAGCAGAATTTAACGGCATTATGGGAGTCTCAATGCTCAGAATTACAAACCCAACTAGACAAAGCCCTCAACAACCAGAGTGTTACTAAAGGATTGGTTTCATCTGCCACAATCGAAGAACAATTGAATATGAACAAAGGTCAGTTAAGAGTCGCCAACGAGACAATCAGCAAGTTACAATCTGAAGTTGACAGGCTTGCAAGCGAATTACAGGTTACAAAAGAGAGAAGAGAGGTGTCGCCTACAGGTGTTGGTCTCTTTTCAACTGTAGCTCAGAAGTTGAGCGCGTCACAACACCCTGAAATATCCTTCACTAAAGTGTATTCGGATAATATGCGGCTGCAGCAAGATGTTCTGAATTTACAACAACGGCTTGATCGTGCTAATGATAAGTTCTGCTGGTTTTTTTATCAAGTCAAGCAACGTATACCGGTGGTTCAACAACAAAGGGAAGAGATCGCGAGAAATAATGTATATATGGTTGACATGAGTGAAAAGTTATCCAAATCAAAGGAAGTTTTAAATGACATAAAACAAAAATATGATGTCTCCAAAATGCAACAAGAACAAACTCACTTAAGATTTGTGGCTGCTCAAGTTCAATGTCGTGATTTAACACGCGAGATTCAATGCCTCCTTCTAGAGTTGGATCATTTGCAACGTACGGGAAATAGGAGCTTACCTCAGAATGTACAAGAGGCTTTGGATATTTATTCCAAGCAACCTTCTAAAGATGAAAGCGTCCTTTCAGCTGAGATTCCTACCTTTACTTCCGTCATGGATGCTTTAGCACAAGTCTTACAATTACGAGAAAAAATAAGAAGCCTTGAATGTGATTTGCAGATCCAGAAGAAAGCTTCTGAATATAATCTTTCAAATGCAACAGACGAATTGAATGAAAAACATGAAAAAATGACACAAGATTTACAAAATGAGCTAAAGTTGGCCAATACGAAGATGGACAATTTTATCCATGAACGAAGTGTCCTTAAAGAAATGTTGAACATGTATAGAGAGAAGACAATCCAGAAAGTATCCGAAAAGCCTTCTGATCCAAATCATTCTTCGCAAACTGCCGTTGATGATATTGAAAAACAATTTGAAATGTACCGCAATGAGATGGTTGCGACTAATGAATCACTTTCAAAAAGGATTAATGATCTGATTAATCAGGTTGAAGAAATGAGAAAGGAACTTAATAAAGTAAGATACCGTGAACAGTTAGGCCTCCAACGGCTGAATGTTTCTAGAGAAAACGTCGAATCTCTTGGAAAAGAAATGAAGGAGTTGAGGTCACTTAATAATTATCTTCAAGAGGTCCTCAACCGTCAAGATCTAAATGCTAGTAAAATATCCGAAGAACACGTCCAGCTAAAATCCCTGTGTTCGAGAATGAATAGCGAAATTGCAAATTTAACAGGTGAAAAAGAAGTTTTTAGTAAAATTAAAGAACGGTTGGCTTCAGAAAATGGTCATTCGTTAGCTGAACGGGAACGTTTGATGACTTTGGTGTCCAATTTACAATCTCTTCTCAATGAGCAACAAAGGATTTTCTCCTCTAATAAGCTGTCATTTGAAGCTAAAAATCATGAGACGGAGCAAATTGTAAACTCATTACAGAATTCAAATCAGAAGTTAGAACAGGCTTTGCAATCAGCAAATGACTTAGCCAACGCGAAGGATACAACGATTGATTCTCTTCACAAGAGGATTGAAGAACTTAATTTTGCCACACAAGATTATTTAAAGATTAAAGGATCTTTAGAAGTGGAGAACAAGGCATTACAGTCAGAACTGAATATAAAAAGCACCAAATTAGAAGAACTCCAAACAAAACTATCTAACCAACGAGCGACGACGGCTTCTGAGCGTGAAGCTGAATTGGTATCATTTGTTAACAATTTGAGAATGGAAAATTCGTCTCTTCAGACTAGTCTCGATACATCGAAGGATCATATAAAACACCTTGAAGAAGCGAGTCGCTTAGCTGAAGAAACATTAGAAAAACTTCAACAGGAATATGAAAAAATGCGGCTTTCAACTTCGAAAGAGCTTGAAGAAACTCGTAGTACTATCAATAAGTTGGAAAAGAAAGGAAAAGATCTTGAAGAAAGAATCTATAGCGTACAACAGCAACATAATTATGATAATGAGCAAAAGGATTGCAGAATTTCCCTACTTCTAAAAGAGAATGAGCAATTAACAAATGACTTTTCAGCTGCTCGTACTTCAGAGAAAGAATTACTTCAGAAACAGACTTTGCTACAGCAAGAGAATGTGAAATTATCTGAAGATTGCCGCAAAGCTCGCGAATCTTATGAAAAAGAGTTATTGAGACATGCTAATGCTATGTCAAATCTTCAAAAGCTTAGGAACGATTATGATTCTCTACTGAAATGTACTAACCGAGAACCCAATGAATCTGATAACAATAATCCAGCAGAGGAGGCTAAAGATATGTCAGACTCAATTTCTGCAACATCTGAAATGATTGCACTAAAAAAGCAAAATGCTTTACTTCTTGCTCAGTTACAAACCCCAATAGATATTAATTCATCTATTCCAAATATTACTTCAGAGAAACTCGATTCCGTTTTGAAGCTTTCATTACCCGACCTTCAAGCTTATATTAAGCAAATATTCAATGAGGTCAACATTTCAGCATATCAAAGACAGCTAATTTCGATTGAAAATAAGAGGTTAAAAAAGCTGATTGAACAGTCAAATCAAATTATTATGGAATTTCAATCGGCACATAAGGATTCAGCAGCCATTCAAACTAAAACTAAGCCCGATGGTTCAATCACTGATAATAGTCTTTCTAGAATGGTGAAGTTATTAAATGATAGCAACAAATTGCTACGCAAAAAGGAAGAAGAACTTAATGGCATGATCAACAGCTTGCGGGATAAAATACAATCTCTTGAACATGAACTAGAAACCCAAAAGAATGGCAGGCGGGAGTTAGAGAATAAGATCTCGGGAGAGCAAGAGATGGTCCGTCGAGTTGAAGAAGAAAACCAGAGATTACAGCAACACAATCAACAAATCCTTCAATCTTTGAAGGAAAATAAAATTGTAGATACTTCGGCAGAGGATTTAAAAGGAAAAGAAGAACTGTTGGCTGAGTTACGCCAAAATATTGAGTACTTAACAACTGAACTCGCTTCAGCTAAAGAGACAATTGAAAAATTGGAATCTGAAAAAGGAGAGGCTTCAAATACTATTGGACAGTTGACTACTAGAAGCAAAAGCGTTGCTTCGGCCTGGAGAACGAAGTATGATCAACTTGTTGCCAAAAGTTTGGAAAAGCACAATCAAGTTCGTCAGCAGCTCTCACAGAAGACTTCAGAGCTTGAATCGAAGATCAAAGAGTGTAACACCCTCAGAGAAAAACTTGATCAAAAGCTTAAAGAGACTGAAGCATCTGGTGAGAATGCTGAAAACCGTCAAGACAGCGAAAAAGTCAACGATGAATTTCAGAACGCTGAATATTTATCAACCCAACAAAAACTTACGGAAGCAACAAGTGATTTGGATGCTGCCAAGAAGGAAATTGATTTACTGAAAGAAAGGATTAATGAACTCAGTAAAGAAAAATCGTCTGAATCTATTAGTTCCGGTACGACAAGTGGTGAAGAATTGGAAAAGAAAAACCAGGCTTTAAAGCAGGCAGTTTTAAAATTACGGTCTCGAGTTACTCAAGAAGTACAAAAGAGTGATGCTGTAAGTAAGCAATGTCAAGAACTTGAAACGCAAATAGGGAAGTTGCGTGCGTCTTTAGACTCGCAGGTACGAGACACGAGTGATTCAGGAGATTCAAAAGCATCTATTGAGCACAATTTGACAGCTCTTCTAAAAAAAAAAGGAGAACATGCTTTCCAGTACTTTTCAGATTGTGTTTGAAGAGCCCCTTGAGAAAATAGTAACTTCTGAGTCCGAGTTTTCCGATACGGTGAAGACGGAATGGAGAAAACGTCAAGAAGAACTAATGAGAAAAATTCAGGAGGATACCAAGCAGACTCATGAAAGACAATTGAAGAACCTCAGAACTGAATTGGAAATGAGAAACAAGTTAAAACTTAGCATGCTTGAAAAGAATTTAGCTAAAGTTCGAGAACAACTGCAGAAGAATGCCGAAAAGGAAGAGAGCTCTTCAGTTGAAATAACGCAACCAAAAACAGATAACAAGTCTAACACGATAGCTCCAACAACTGGTGAGTCTAGAGTGGAACCTAACGGTGATCAGTCAATTTCTGGTGACTCTTCCTTAAAGCGTCCTCGATGGAATGCTGAAAATGAAGATTCCTCTTCAACTACAAAGAAACTAAAGTGATGAGTTCTTTTCACATATATGTACAGTCTAAAGTTTGTATTTTACGATCAACTTTTTGTGAATTTTTGTTTATGTAATTTCCTACAATAAAATAATCTATATAGAGAACTATATTTGTCATAAAATTCCTGTAACGATTCTTACTGGTATTTCAAAGGTTTTTAAGATGTTGATGGACATTGATGCGGAATAGAACCTCAGCCTTTGATTGTTTTCTGTTTGTTTTGTAACGAAATATCTTACTTCTAGATAAAACTATTTAGTGAGGTTCAACGAAACTATAGACCTTGTAATTTCAACGAAGTAAATGATCATGATTCCAGCTGCAAGTAATTGCAAGCGAGATGTTTAGTGAATTTTCAGTATGAGTGACATTTCATCTGAAGAGTTTGAAGAGGAATTTGATTTAGGTACTCGCCGATCTGGGTTAGGAGGAAAATGGACACGCGAGGGACGCTCTCAACAAAAGGAACGCGCCATGTTGGGCGTTTTTGGCAGTGATGAGGAAGAAGACGGATATTACAATCCCGAGCTAAAGAATTTCCGTGTTCGTCCAAAGAATATAAGGTTCGTTGGCAAAAATGAACAGCTCAAGTCAAAACAAACGATAACTTCCAGTGATTTACTCGAGGGAACTCATAATGCTCCCAGAAAAGAAACAGAGCGGGAAAAAGAGATACCAAGGATGAAGTTTAATACTACAGGTTTTGGTGCAAAAATGCTAGAGAAAATGGGATATCAAAAGGGACAAGGTTTAGGAGCGAACGCCGAAGGTATAGCGGCCCCCGTGGAATCTAAATTACGCCCAGAAAGAATTGGTTTAGGTGCAGTTAGAGAAAGAACGGAAAAAGAAAGACGCGAAGCTGTTCTTCGTGGAGAAATTTCGGACAGTGAAGATGAAGAGGTTCACCAGAAACGAGAAAGAGAAAGAATGATGAAGAAGAAGAATCGAGAGAATTTGAAATCTTCTTCTGAATTGTCGAACGCCTTAGGTGACTTCTCGCTTCCACCTGCCCTTGCAAGTCTCCTAGATGCTGGTATCCATGATACGAAGAGAATAGAGCTAACTTCAGCCCTTTCTGAAGGTGAAACTGAAGTAAATCAAAAAAATCTCAACGAATTGATAGACCAACTTTCCCGCTTAGCTCGTGTGGAGTCAGAAAATTATGTAGTAAACTGGCAGCAGCTCCAAGCCCGAAAAGCATATATTAGAATGGAAAAAGAACGGATTTCGAATGAGTATGATCAAAAAAACATGGAAATTAGTCGTTTGGAAAAGTTACTTGAAAAGGTTAGCGATATCCATGCTGGTGTTGATAATCTGACTGTAGAAAATGTTAATGAATCAGTGGATGAATTAGAAAAAGCAATACAGCCTCTGACGTACCTGATCGAGACGCTCCCTGTCGAGTTTGCTGAACCTAGTATGCATTATGAACTCGATTCCGTCGCTGTTAGCATTTTAGTGGCTGTACTATCGGAGCCTTTTCAGAATTGGAATGTTTTTAGACATCCTTACTTTTTGTTGGAGCATTTCTTGTCTTGGAGAAATTCTCTTCAATCCAATGTGTATCGCCCAAAGACAGAACGTCCTGATACTTTTATGGATATAGAACTGGAAATGGATGAAAATCAAGCAGGCCAAACAAATTTCACTCATTATGAATCACTAATTATGGCACTGTGGGAAACAAGGGTTTCTCAAGCTTTTCGGGACCATTGGAGTAGCCGGGATACATCAACTGCGTTACAGTTACTAGAAGCTTGGGATGTCGTAGTACCATCTAAGGTCAAGGAAGTATTAATAAAGGATACTATTCTCCCAAAACTTCAAGAAGAGATAAATTCATGGAAACCATCCACGAGATTACGAAAGAGATCCGCCGACTCCTTGCATCACTGGATTTTTCCATGGTTACCGTATCTAGGGAATTTTTCTGATGAACTTTTGTCCGTGGTTTTGACACGTCTGTCAAAGGTACTTTCTGGATGGAATATTGAGTTTGGGCCTTCAGATGATTTTAGCGTTTGGCGATTTGCATTCACGGATGATATGCTAGATCGTATATTGGAAAAGACAATCCTGCCAAAGCTGGAACGGTTTTTGCAAGAAAAATTAGTGATTGACCCTTCTAATCAGGACATGAATGTGATATTGACTGTCCTTTCATGGAAAGATGCATTCCGAGCCACTGTGTTTGGAAAGTTACTAGTCGACCACTTTTTTTCGAAATGGCTTATGACTTTGTATGAATGGCTTACGATTTCGCCCAACTTTGAAGAAGCTAGCGAATGGTATAGATGGTGGAAGTCTTTTTTCCCAGAGGATGTAGCAGCAAATGTTTATGTACAGCAAGGATTTTCCAAAGGTTTAGATATGATGAACGAATCTTTGGAAAACAAAACGATTACTCCGCCAACTTATTACGTGGGCGCACAAATTCAACAGAAATTGGATGCCAACGAAAAGAAACTGAATGCGCAGAAGTTAGCAAATCAACTGCGAGATGAAAGTATTCGGCAGGCTCCAGAAACCGTTAGTTTTCGAGAGATCGTTGAAGAGTACTGCAGTGATCATGGTTTCCTGTTGGTTCCATTACGAAAGTCACATCCACTTAGTGGAAATGCTCTTTTTAGAGTTTCTGCTCAGGCTGCAAAGTCTCGATCTATGACTGTTTACTTGAAAAATGACATTATCTGGATGAAACCTTTTGGTGCTACAGAGGACGCTGTGTTTCAACCTATTGGGTTTGAAGAGATCCCTACCCTTTTGAATCAACCTCGTCCCTCTTGATAAACCTACTTTTATTCTGTTGATATGAGATTATGATTTTTTGGTAATGCATGATATTTTTATACGTTTTTTCTATGGATTGATGTTCACAAGTAGAGCCTAGCTGGATGCTTTACTTTACTGACAAGCTGTATAAAACAAAACATACTACATAAACTCATTTTTCGACTTGTTCCTGTCTGTTTTCTTTATTCTTCTTCCAACTTAACGATTCATAACAATCTTCGTTATCCTCAGCCAGGCCAAGGGTTGGCCATCTGCTTTAAAAAAGCAAAGCAATTCCAGAGCCATCATGACGAGTAGCAGTAATATTGGTAAGTTTAGAGCCAAGTTATGGCGTGGAAGCGAAAAGTCTTCAAATTGAAGGAATACCGTTGCATAATCCTGGCAGAAAAGCTAACTGGTGTGCTATGATCAGTTCCTGCGAATATGGAGATTACGAAATATCTGTTAATTGGAATTTCTACCGCTGCAGTTGTGGCGGGGGTCTTTGGGCTGAAGCCCTATTTTCATGTCAATTATACTTTGCATCTAGCATCTTATTATCAGGTACTTACTTATTTGCGAGTTAGATGACCTCTAGCTACTACAAACAACATTTGGAGCACTTTCAGTTAGATATCTAACCATTTAATAGTATTGGAGAGTTTTCATTTGGCAATTGGTGTACTGGAACTCGACGGAGGTATTACAGGCTCTCTTCATACTGTATCAAGCACGAGATGTAGAACGGTTGCTAGGAGCTCATAAATATGCCTCATTCTGTACTTATATGTTTGTATTAGGAACCTTTTTGACTCCACTTCTCTGTTTTCCCTTAACCTACTTATTCCGTAGCTTCGAATACGTTCACCCTGGTCCTACGTTTCTTGTTTTCGCCATCCTCTATCAATACTTTTACATTGTTCCCTCTACGATTTATATTCGCTTTTTTGAAATTTCAATCACAGATAAAATTCAAATGTTGTTCCCTCTGATGGGATTAGCATTGTTCAACTCTCCTAGTTCACTCTTCAACGCCCTCTTTGGATGGACAATGGGAATGTTTTATTATCATGGCTTGCTTCCCTATACATCTTGGCGTCTGCCAGCTCGCTTTGTGCCTTCCGTTTCTTCGTCGCCTCATATATTCATTCGTCCACCCCATGCCGATACCCAAGCATCTTTGGAGTTTGATCCCTCTACTTTATTTTCTGCGTTTTCGACCAATATTAATGCAAATCGTCAAGCAGATGCACCTGATACAGATGAAACGGCTTCTGCAACTGTTCCAAATGTTCAAAGAGAAAATACACCTTATCCTGCCGCTGAAGCAGGTTTCACATCCAGCTCATCAAGAAACGTTTCTTCCCGAAATCGACCTTCTGTTACTCGTCAGTCTTCTGCGTCTGTTCTGCCACCGGGACCTGCGTCTCAGTTGTATGATATGATTAGCGGTCGGTCGGAACGTCCTGAATTGGCTGGTGTGAGAGAAGAAGACGTTGAAACTGTTCAAATTATTATGCAAACAACAAGAACGCAAGCTGTCCAAGCCTTGTCACAAACCAACGATGTTCAGCGGGCTGTTGAGCTTCTATTGGAACAGCAGTCTTACGAATCTTAGAACTCATATGTCATTCCTTTTTGTTTCCTTACTTCCTCTTCCGCTTTCGTCATTACCTATCCCGTGTAGATGCTTCTGACAGCATGGTATTTATGTATTTTGCTTCTAATATTAAATGAAGCTGCCTTTTATTCCTTTACTTGATGCATTCAATGACTATTGCAATTTTCAAATCACCACCAAATCATTGGCCTTCTTGACGACGTTCTTCTATGTAGTCAGTCTTTCATGGTTTTTTTATTATTAAAATTGGGTGAAACGGTTTTTCTACATTTATTAATATGGCCTGGTCTCAAATAATCATGTCAGCAAACTATCTCGTTTACTAAACTAGAATTCAAAAATGTTAATAAAATCTTATTTAGATTTTTCTTAAAAGGACGTTACAAAGGTGACGTTAGAAAAATTGTGTGCGTTTTCTTTTTTTTTTAGTTTATAACAAAACAGGGGGGCTAGTAGGTCGCTGAGGCTAGACAAACCCAACAAAGATTCGTTGAACTTTATTGTGTCATTTAAGAAGACTGCGCCGAATGAAAAAGCTGGTGAGCATCCACATCAAGCAAAAAAGAGAGACTTAACTTAATTGGTTTCATAACGACGTTGGGCTTCTTTCCAATTCATAACAGTCCAGAAAGCCTTGAAGTATTCAGCCTTGCGGTTTTCGTATTGAGGATAATAAGCGTGCTCCCAAGCATCAATACCAATGATAACCTTGGCGTTGATGACGGTGTCTTGGTTTTGGGTGCTAGTAATGTGGAGACTACCTTCCTTGTCTTTGACCAACCAGGCCCATCCACTACCTTGGATGGCGGCAAGAGCACCATTCATTTCCTTTTGGAAGTCTTCAAGAGATCCCCACTTCTCAACGATGCTCTTGTGCAAAGAACTGTCAGTGATAGGCTTACCACCTCCTTCGCTAGGAGGAGCCATGATGGTCCAGAATTGGGAGTGGTTAATATGACCACCACCGTTAAACTTGATAGCGGCTTGGAGAGCAATCTCTGACTTCAAGTCCAAGTCAGGCTGACACAATTTGTCTTGAGCAGCGTTTAAGTTGGTCACGTAGGTGTTGTGGTGCTTATCATGATGTAATTTCATGATGGTTTCTGAAATGGCAGGTTCAAGGGCCTAAAAGGACAGGTTAGAAGACAAACATTCTAATAAAAAAGATGCGTATATATATATCACAAGCAATAAGTGTTTACTTACATTGTAAGCATAAGGCAAAGGGGGTAAAGAGGCCTTGCCATGAAGTTGTCTAGCACCAGAGACGGTTAAGTTACGAGCAAAAAGAGTAGCGTTCTTGGAAGCAAAGCGCAACATGGTTCTTGAATGGAAGCGTGTATAAGTCCCGAGGACAAATAATCAAACCTAGATCAAAAAAAAATTACAAAAATTTACCAACTGTCTTTACAGGCTCAACGAAACAAACTTGCAAATGCAGTTTAAATCAAGGGGAGGTTGGTAGTTGTTAAGTTTGAAAGGGATCCAATTCATGATGTATCTATATTTATCGTCATCAACTGGTTCCAGGAGATGATGCTAACTGAATACAGGGAATATACAGAGAGACGTCAATAGAATAAAATGATTCATATTTTTTTCGGTGTATTCGCAGTGTATGCATCAAACCCATAGCCGGCATCTATCATTCTTTTTCTTTCCATTGAATGAACCCAAGTCCACCGTCTTGCTGTGCCAATCGTAACCATCAAAAGTAGCTTTGTTCTCTTGGTTTCATAAGTGGGTGACAATTTACGTCAGCAATAATCTACCGTTAAGCGAATATGTTAAGAATGGTAATATACGATTTCTTTTGCTGGACTATATTATGATTTTCTAGATTATTGTCTACATTTTTTTTTATTAAATTTAAGTAAAAAATAAAGAAACTAGACATCGAAAAGTTCGATTAGAATTATTAAGGAGAACCCCGTATTGGACATTTAAGTTAGGGTAAGCGAAGAAGAATTATCAATATTTGCTTCAAATGCGACAACATTGAAAGAAAGCGAAAAAAGAAAGAGTCGCGATCTTATACACCTCTTACACTGACTTTATAAAACAAGGTTTAATTAGAAGGGATCATTCATGTCTATATGGACCGTAATTTATGGGCTGGTTGTAGTTTAGTAGAAACATTGAAAGAAATCTTGACGAAAGTGGTCTTTTTAATATATTTTATTACCATACAGGCCAATTCAGTATAAAATGATTGACTAGCATTAGTAGACAGAACGGTTTGGCAAAAGACGACATACTGTGTACAACAAGTCAGACAAGACATAGCAAACCTATCCTTGATATTTAATATCTACATAGGAACTGGTATGGGACGGAAGTTGGTTTGTTATATGTCTCAATCCATTTATTAAAGCTTTCCCTGCTAGCTGAGGTACGTTTGGTAAAGCACAATGTTGGCTCGGGTAGTTTTGCTATTCCATATGTAACATCTCGCAAGGCCTTAAAACAATATCTTTAACTTTTTAAGAAATTTAGATAAAATTAAGCAGCCCTTATTCCACCAACCTAGCTCCCTTCGTTTCCTTGTTTACATTCAATCTGAGTCTGATCCTTTGCTATCTCCAGTGTAGTTATGTGATTTTGAAGCGCACTAACCAAAACCCTCACAACTTCGAATTCCCATATTTAGCCCTATTTATTAAATAAATCTATCAATTTCTTGCTCTCACCGAGGCAGTATTTCCCTAAATATTGGAAATCCTTGAGTAGGCTCCGAAATTGCTTGTTTTCGCCTTTGAAAAGGCCTTCATCCTTAGTCTTTTTTTTTTGCTCTTTTAAGGTTTCTTGAAAGAAGAAAAGAAAGAAGAAGGCACCATAAAAGTGTACTGCTGCTTTACATTGCTACATTTCTTTTCGACTTCAACGAGTTCTTCACCGTCGTCTTTTATTTGTTTACTCATATTTAAATCGTTCAGGATCATTCATTCTCTTTCCATTTATAAGCTTTCACTATGTCAGGATCTTCACGCTTTTCGAATACGGATATAACACCTTTTCTGAGTCTCCCATCCGTTCCTTTATCATCCGTCTCCGTGCACGGTCGTCCTTCATTTCACAGTAGTTTGGCTTCATCACCTCTTCGGATTTTGTCTCCCTTTAAACCACCATCCTCTTCATTTCCACGAGTAGGGAGTCCATCAAAAGCTACTTCCCCTTCCGTTATCAGTTCCCTTCAAGAGAAAACTTCTACGCCTTCAAAGAAACGAGACGTTTCCTCAGATAGCTCTCCTTCACCAAAGACCTTTCTTCCAACCAAAACAGCTGGTAATGAACAAAATCCGACATCTACTCCAAAGATGCCTTCAAGTCCTTCTTCGACATTAACACCGCCTGGAATCCTTGAACAAGACAACTTTTTTTCGGCTCGTTCAAAACGGAAAAACAATCTTTTCCTTGTAGATGAAAACGGTTCTAGTCGTGTTGTCCTTGGAACTCCTTCGCGAGTTCCAAGTCCTACCAAAACAGGATCCATGCTTAACTCTCCACCTTCAAGGGTGGAACTAAAAAATTCTCCGAAATTAAGTACATCTTCTATTCATTCTCCACCTTTACGCTCCCCAGTCCGTTCCCCGTTACGTACGCCTTTGTCACCACCTTCCAGAAAAAGACTACGTGCTAAGAATGAGCCTGTTTCTCCTACCCCAGCCTCTCCCAGTCCACCACCTAAACTTCCCTCTATTTTAGGCCGGCCTCGGCGGTTGGCTGCTATGGAAGCAAGCCCCGCCATCCGAAGAGCTTTGGCTTCATCAAGGCAAACAAAGTTGGCCTCAGATCATTCCGCAAAGATCAATGCAGTTCCTCACGCAAAAGGGGAGACAAGTTTTTCAAAGAAGATAAAAGAATTAACTTCCTCGGATGGCAATCATGGAGAAAAAGCATTGCGACAAAGGAATGTAAAAAGCTCGGGAGCACCTGATAAAATTTTTAGTCCGCAAGAACGAGCTGAAGAAAATGATGTGCATAATGTTGACCCTTTGTCAAGAAGGAAGCCGTTCGGAGAGGAAAATGGTGCCCAACCTTCCCAAAGACGAAGCGATCCCGCTAATAAGAAGCCTGTCAATGTTGATGCCAAAAAATCACCCTCTAATTCAAAGCGCAAAGTGAAATGGTCCAAAAAACTGGTGCATGGTAGCAGCGATACGGAACCTACTTCCCCGTCTCGTCCTTCAAAGTCAGAACCGTCCAAAAGCTGTCTTGCTTCTAAATTAAGAGACTAACATTTTTCTTTGATTTTGCGCTAATTACTGAGCTGTATAGTTATTCTAAGGTGAGTAAATTTTGTCGAGCGCTGTTTCACGATGAAATTGAAAGTGAGAGAATGTTCATTTCAGTTAATGTTTTTGCTACAAATCTAATGGTCATGGTTGAAATGAAGTAAAGAATTGAATTTTTTTTCTCCCTTAATACTTTGAGGCTATATTCTATTTCAAAAGAATTACGTCGTTTATGCAAGTCTCATGGTCTTTGAGATACGTATTACATTTCATAGTCTTCTTTTTTACGATTATTCACTTAAGGCCGAGATTTCTTTTATGAACCACGGGTTGGATATGTTTGTTAGATGTTGTTTATTTCCCTATCGTACAAGCTATATGTGTTGTAGTAAATTTTTGTTTCTTTAAATATATCATTCTGTATGCATAGTAGACAGCAGCTTTATTCTATCATCTTTAAAGCGATTCAGGTTCGATTATTCACTCATCGGCATACTGTGCTGTCTGAGTTTACTACTCCCACTGAATCTTTCATTCAATTGATTAAATGTAAAGACTTTTTGGATATATTGAGTATATGAAAAAAGTAAACTATTCATTTTAAATTATGCGCAGAGTTTTAATAACAGGTGGAAGTAGTGGAATAGGAAAACGAATTGCTCAAGTATGGAGTCAACAAGGTCATCAATGCCATTTAATAAGCAGAAATGAGGAAAGGCTCCAAGATACACTTCGCACATTGTCCAGTTTACAGGGTCAGCTGCATAAGTATACTGTGGCAGACATTTGCACGGACATGAATAGCATCTCAAATCTTGTTGAAAAAGAGTCATTTGACACAGTTGTACATGCTGCCGGGATTACTCAAACAAGCCTTTGTGTACGTACTAGCGACAATGAAATGGAAAATATCATAAATACAAATTTGTTGGCTCCTATGAAACTTTCAAAGATTGCTGTATCTATTTGGTTGCGGCAACGAGCTCCAAAAGACAGACTTATTCTTTTCCTGTCTTCTAGGTTATCCAACTACTCTCTTCCTGGGACGAGTGCTTATGCAGCATCGAAAGCAGCATTGGAGGCATTTACAAGAGTACTGGCTACCGAAGTTGCCGCCCGGGGAATTCGGGTGAATGCTGTTGCACCAGGCTACACGGACACCTCTATGTTGAATGAACAGATGCGTCGAATCGCGAAACAACGTGTTCCACTAGGGCGTCTAGCTTCTACTGATGAGGTGGCAGACGCATGCACTTTTTTGTTAAGAAACTCATATGCAACAGGGACAGTCTTACCAATTCATGGAGGACTTTAAAGATTACATTGTTAGATACGCACTGAGTTCTTCGATACGTAGAAAATCCAAAGACACAGGATAAAATGTTCTATTCATTAATTACGAAAATTGGTTACCAGAATTTCGGCTTTCCTTTTTCTAGCTCCTTTTGATTTTGATCGGGACGTAATCTATTTTTTATCTGATTTCCTATACTCAACCTAGATGACATTCAGTAATTTACAGACTTCTGAAAGCATCAGCTTTTCTTGCCTTTTGTTTTTATTTACATATTGTTGCTTTACACAACTAACAAGGTCCTCCGTTGCACTCCGTTATAAACGATTTGCGAAGAAGAAGGAAAGAATGCCAAAAAATGAAAGACAGTCACACCAAACACAAAACAAGGATAGCAAGTTTCTACTCTACACAACATAACGATGTCTCGTGGACGCGGTGCAGCTTCCGGTACTAAGTACAGGATGACCTTGGGTCTTCCTGTTCAAGCCATTTTGAACTGTGCTGATAACTCTGGTGCCAAGAACCTTTACATTGTTTCCGTTTTCGGTACTGGTGCTCGTCTTAACCGTCTTCCAGCTGCCAGTTGTGGTGGTAAGTATTTTGAATGAAACGGATGAGAGTTTTGCAAAATTGGCAATTTTATTTTGCAATGCTGGGATATGTTACCAAAAAATGCTCTCTCGTAGTAAACCTCTTTTCCTAGACTCGATTCCATAAACAAAAGACGATATTGATGCTAATGCAATTTCTAGATATGATCCTTGCTACCGTCAAGAAGGGTAAGCCTGACTTGCGTAAGAAGATTATGCCTGCCATCGTTGTTCGTCAACGCAAGGCTTGGCGCCGTAAGGACGGTGTCTTCCTTTATTTTGAAGACAACGCTGGTGTCATTGTCAACCCCAAGGGCGAAATGAAGGGTTCTGCCATCACTGGTCCTGTTGCCAAGGAGTGTGCTGATCTCTGGCCTCGTATTGCTTCCAATGCAGGCACTGTAGTTTAAACTTGTTCCATGAATGACATTTTGGGATTACGAGACTCTAATGTACATTGCACGATAAAGTAAAAGAAGAGAAGAAATGACGAAAATGTTTTAGCTTTGCTCCCTGTATAAACCATAATAATTATAGACGGAAGTCACTTTAAAATATCGTACATACACGTGTTCAACTGATAAGCTTTCAGATCCTATTTTCTATTTTGTTATTACTTTTACTTTTCGAAACAGCGGGTAATCATCAAACAATTTTTTATTTTGTGGTTTCCATAGCTCCTGTAAAACTATACCACTCTATCCTAAAACCATTACAAATTCTAACAAAAAAACACGATCAGACAAAAGTTATAAGGTAGCTTGGGTTTTGTCTACAGCGGTACAAACTCAATGACTGAGTTTGCATCCTTTGGACAAATGCCAAAAGTCATCATATCGCGTTTGTTTGTGTAGAAACCAAAATCTCAATATATAGAACTATTTTGCTCAAAAGCAGTCACATTTCTCTACATCGTTGCATTATATTATATGCATAGCGTTGGATGTCATAGTGCGTTATTCTAGGGAAACAATGAGAAAGAGCATCACGCTTTCTGTATGTAACACACAGTACAGTGTAAATAAAACTTGAAAATCAGGAGGAATTACGCGTTTTTTGGTTAATTTGGGATAAAGAATAAGAAATCAGAACTTCTATCAGCTTACTGTTGAAATTGACAGAAAACGATGGCTCCAAATACACAACTCGAGATCAGTGTGATTTGTGCTTCAAATCAAAACCGGAGTATGGAGGCACACAATTTGCTCAAGTATGAAAGCTTAGGATATTTCTTTAGTTAAAAAAAGCTTGCTAACAATCAATGTGGTAGAAATGCTGGATACCAGGTTGACTCTTTTGGTACAGGAAGTGCAGTACGCCTTCCGGGTCCCAGTATCGATAAGCCGAACATTTACCCATTTGGTTATCCTTATGACAGCATTTACAAAGAATTGGAGTCTCAGGATTCTCGTCTCTACACGGCGAATGGACTCCTCAAGATGTTAGACCGGAATCGACATATCAAACGTGCTCCGAATCGCTGGCAAGACCAAGAGTCAATTTACGATGTGGTGATTACTTGTGAAGAACGCTGTTATGATGCGATTTGTGAAGACTTGTACCGTCGAGGCGAATCGAAGAGTCGACCTGTATACTTAATTAATGTCGACATCAAAGATAACCACGAAGAAGCCAGTGTTGGAGGCAAGGCCATTCTCGATCTTGTGCAGCGGCTTAATGATGCTAAGGACTCTTTTGAAGATGAATTTACTAACGTAATGGCTGAATGGCAAGCAAAACACCCAACTCTTCCTGCTCTTTACACGATTCATTTCTTTTAATGAATTTATTCCTACGGCTCAGTATACGTACTATGCTAGTTCGTTCCACCTCGTTGGTATCATACAATTTCGTAACGCTTTGTTTCGCCTCGTTATGTTATGGAATCGGTAGTGGATTATAATGCACAGCAACTTCCTGTAAATTTCCTGCGTCCTTTTCATGGTGATGTCTGTATGAAAAGTTCTTTCTGCCTAACTGATCTTAAATCGAGAATCTTGAGATTATTAAATATCTGACGCCCTTCGTTTGTTTGTCGTTAACGTAACTATCCGTAAAGGAATTTTGCACCTTTTAGGGTACTCTTGTGTTGAAAACGCAACGTTGACTGCAACTTCCTTCTTTTTCATTACTTCAGTTGTTTCAGGATATTATAAGGGTTGAAGGGAGATTTTGTTTTTCACTTTTATCTTTCAGTACTTGACTAAACGCCCTTCTTCCCTTTTCAGAACTGCCATAAAATGCAAAATATCATTATTCGTCAGTACCGCTTTCTTGCAAAGTACCTGGAACCTGAATTCTTCAAAGGTAAGCCTTTCATTCTTCTTATTTTCGATCAACCGTTTTGAGAGGATGCTAACAGATGCTTCAGAACCTACACTTCGAAATGCTAATGCAAGACCTCGTGAAAAGCTTCAGCGATTGTCTCATGTCCAATTTAGTGAACTTTTAACAGACGTTGCCGACGAATTGCAAAGAAGGATCAATAATGATCCGAAAGGTAACCGATAATTTTTTTTTCTGATCAATGAGAATACTAATATCTATTTAGTTCCGTTCTTACCTCCTGTGGAATCATATCATCCAAAGCGTAACCATGCTCGTCAGAAACTAGCTAGTCTGGCTCCTTCTCGGCTCAGGGATTTATGTATGGATGTCTATTTCGAAGTGCAGGCTCGCTATAATAACGCACTTAAGGAAGTTGATACAACACCGACTATGGCCCAACCTAATCGAACTATTTCACACCCTCAACTATCTTCCCAAAGGAGTACCCAAGCAGCCCATGGCTCCAAAATTGAGGGACCTTCATCTTCTTCTTTACATCCATTAGATCGCAGAACTACGAGCTCGCCGAATGTTGTCTACCCCAAAAAAGCGAGCCGCGAAACACCATCCCCGTCATCACATGCTTTGCCTATGGTTCCCGATGCTACACCAAAGAGTCCTCATCGTGCACCAGTGCCGCAGACAGAGGATTCACCATCCAAGTATTTAGCTAAAATTGAAATGTTGGAGAACAGTCTCGCCAAATCAAACTCTCTTTTGGATATTTCAAAGTCAGAACTAGAGGCCTTGAAAACGAAACTGAATTCTGAAGCTGTTCACCATAAAGGCCAATTATTTAACATGGAGGAGAAACTTCATGAAATGTCTTTGCACGTCACGACTTTGAATGAAAAATTGAAAGAAGCTCAAAATCAAAGAAGCTCTTCTCCTGGAGGCTTGGACTCCGAAGTTGAAAGAAGCTTGAAGATGATGCAAGGGCTCATCTTGTCAGAGACTGCAAAGGTGCATCACATAAATGAATTGGAAAAATCATTTGAAGCTCAAAAGGGTGAAACAGAACGCTGGAAAAGAATTGCTATCAATGCTAAAGCTTCCAAAATTGATGATGATGTTCGTTTATTCACAATGAACACTGTTCCTATGAAAACGGTTCGTGAATTGATATCTCCTAAGGGTATTGTAGATGAACAACTGTACGTTCGCTATTTCGTGGAGATGAATGTATTTGTGTCATCTTTGAGGAAAGATAACCCTTCGCAGTGGATGTTGACTGCTAAGGATCTTGCCTTAACGCTTGAGGCTATTGTTTCCAGTCTTCGAGAGGCAGCTCTTTCGGATGAGCTACCAGATTTACGTAGTAGCATAGATGATTTATGTACCTTTACTAATAATTTGATGCAACAAGTTCGAGTTACTAGTTCTAATGGTGCATTGCCAATCGGCCATATCGATGCTTCTGCCTGTTCAATTAGTGTTGCTTTGTTGGAGATTGTGAAAAAGTATGGTCTGTTGGACTCAGGTAAATCTATTGCTTCTTATGCAAGGACTTCTCTGCATCCGGTTGATGACTTAAAGGCCCTATCTGCTGCCAAGGTTATACTTGCTGATAAAACAAGACGATACAATGAAGTAAATCAACAAGTGTTGAATGCCATCAGCGATGGCAGAGCTACTTATGAAGTGCAACAACTCATTCACATTTCAACCAGCATTATCCGAGATACTTTATTTGATGTTTCTGCTCCTTTGGAGATGATGAGGGACCGTAATGCGTTTGGAATTATTCATGTATCCTTACAAGAATTACGGAAAAGTTGTATGCTGTTGTGTGAATACGAGAGGCATGAGCAGCCTTCCGATTCTACGATTCCTCCGCTCACTGATCTTGCCTTCACGACTGTTAAATGTTTCAAAAACATTCTTCGGTCAATTGAAGACGCAGAGTTTACCGTCCAAAAAACCCAATTTTCCAGTAAATGAGGTATTTCTTCAGAGTCATCTAGTTATACCAAAGATATGGATGATGAATGGGGACCGGTTGACAAAATTTTTGCTTGTAATTTTTCGCTCTTTACTTGTACAGTAACAATTCCTAAAGGAAAGTGAATTTATTCTTGGTTTGTTAGACCTTAGCTGAATAGTTTAAGTATTGCTCCTTACTAATGATTTTAATATAATGTTTGGGTTTATATCTTGTAAAGCAATCAAATGAATAATACTAGAGGTAGTAAACGCTAAAAGCTCTTTTAGTCAGAAAAGCAAACAGATCAGGATTTACATTATTCAATGTAGAATACAAAGTCTTGAAAGATTTCCAAAGACAATATAGACAAGTAATTCTTGCTCGATTGTTGTTGTAGTTTTCATACTACTATTGAAAAATTTCCTCGAAAAAGTCTGATGAAGTAAGGTCAAAGAGAAGACATGTCGTTTAATTTATCAAAGTAAAATTCTAGTAGTTCTATTTTATAAAGAAGAAAAGGGAGCATTGGAATCTTGGTGAGGTATCCTGCACGGTTGGAAATTTACCAACTGCCAACACCACAAGACCAACAGGATGTCAAAAGTCGAAGCACTTCAGGTTCTTCTACTTAAAAAGCTTGACGAACAAAATGAAATTGCAAACACTAGTCATCTAGAGTTTGAAGGAAAAAAGCTGACCGTTCAAGATGCTCAGTCGGCAATTTTGTCTTTGGCAGCAAGAAACATGGTTGAATTTGAGCGTCATGATGTTGAGGTTTACACTTTAACTGCAGAAGGTGAAGAAATCTTAAAAAACGGATCGCATGAGGCTAAAGTGTTTAACGAAATCTGTGCTTCTATGAGTGGTCTCAGCATTGGTGAGTTGAAGGTACGTTGTTGAACAGAGGAATTTGAAAGAATGAATCTATACTTATGGATTTCGTTCTTAGCTCTACGTGCACATTAAATAGAGAAATGGCACTGGCTTTTTGAGATGAAATCAAAACCAAGCACTCTTCTACGTCCTGATGAAACAAGACGAATAAAATATTTATGGAACGTTCTAGCTAACTTTTTTAGGATAAATTAGGAAATACAGCTGGTCTTGGTCAAGGTAGAGCTTTTAAGCTTGGTTGGATCAAAAAGGATGGAGACAAACTGGTGAAAAACGTAAGTTAAATTCATTATTCCCAGTTATGTTTTGCTAACCATTTATTTAGACTGACTCTGTTGAGGATAGTACACCCAAGTTGTTGGCTGAAATCAAAGAACTTGGTAGCCACAAAGATACAAAGGTCCTTAATGATTTGAAAAAGCGTAAATTGGTAGAACGCAACAAGCTAATGTACTTTTCTTTAAAGAAGGGTCCGAACTTTTCTCTTCGCATTGAAAAGCTGAATACTGATTTGACTGCTGAGATGATAACTTCTCGTTCTTGGGAAAATGCCAAATTCAAAGACTACAACTTTTCTGCTGAAGGTATTCCTCCTAACGGTGGCTGTCTGCACCCTTTGATGAAAGTTCGTGAGGAATTCCGCAAATTCTTCTTTGAATTAGGTTTCGAAGAAATGCCCACCAACAATTATGTTGATAGCGGTTTCTGGAACTTTGATGCTCTATTCGTTCCTCAGCAGCACTCTGCTCGTGATGTTCAGGATACTTTCTTTTTGAAGAAGCCTGCTTTTACAGACAAGTTACCTGATCTTGATTATGTTGCTCGTGTCAAGGCCACCCATGAGAATGGAGGCGAAACAAAGGGTATTGGTTATCGTGCTCCCTGGTCAGAAGAAGAAACTCGCAAGCTTATTCTTCGTACCCATACCACTGCTGTTTCAGGCAATATGTTGTATAAGCTTGCTAAAAACGGTTTCCGTCCTGCAAAATATTTTTCTATCGATCGTGTCTTCCGCAATGAGACCGTTGATGCTACACATCTGGCTGAATTTCATCAAGTCGAAGGTGTCATTTGTGATAAAAACCTTACTCTTGGAGATTTAATTGGTTTCATGGAAGTCTTCTTTGCAAAAATGAATGTTCGAAACTTACGCTTCAAGCCTGCCTACAATCCTTATACCGAACCTTCCTTGGAAATTTTCTCTTATCACGAAAAACTTGGCAAATGGGTTGAAGTCGGAAATAGTGGTATGTTCAGACCTGAGATGTTGGAACCTATGGGCCTTCCTAAGGATGTTCGTTGTCTCGGTTTCGGTCTTTCTTTAGAACGCCCTACAATGATTAAGTACGGTATTTCTGATATCCGCCAATTGATGGGACCAAAGGTTAATTTGGACTTGATCCAAGCTGGTCCTGCTGTTCGTTTAGATAGAGAGGATTAGATAATTCTGGCAGGTTCGCCGCATAGATTTAATTTTGGTCTACATTTTTGCATTTATGCAGGTTATAAAAAAAAAAATCGTATACGTTCAATTTGCCTGAAGAACGTCAAATAAATGTATTTGTATTTGTATTTGAAGAAAAAAAAGGCATGTCATTCAATCATAAATCTAACAAATATATCTCTGAGTTTACCCATTTACCCGGACATCTAATACTTTATCAAGAAATTCATCATTAAGGCATTCATCTTCTTCGTCTAAATGACCAGTTAAATCTGGAGGAATTTGTTGCATTTGAACACTTGGAGCGCTACCCAGATAGCGTAGTTGTTCTAACGCGCGTATCCTAAGATCCTCTAACATTTTGGGTGAATTTTTATTTTCAATCTTGGTTATTAATTTTGGATGCAGAGTGTAATCAGGTGAAAAAAATTCATAATAAGAAGTATCTTTTGGTAACTGTGAAGGAACCGATTCGTCCACGCAAATAGAGGTCTCATAACACCAAGCCCTGGCGACATTTCGAAGAGTATATCCTCCACCACCAACAACAAGCATGGGGATGTTAAAAGACTTTGTGAACTTTACACATTCACCATGAGCACGAATACTAAGGTTGAAAACACCTAACCTGTCATAACCTAAGGAATCAGCTCCACATTGAAGCACAATGGCCGAAGGTTGAAATGTATTAATCGTCGGCTCGATGATAGATTTGTACAAGCTTGTGTACTGATCATCACCTATACCATCATCTAATGGTATATTCATTGCAAAGTACTTACCGCCTTTAATTCCGTTTTCATCAAAATTTCCTGTTGCAGGAAAGAAATCGCCGTTGTATTTGTGAAACGAGACGGTTAAGACACGATCGGATTCATAAAAAGCCTGCTGTACACCATCCCCATGATGAATGTCAATATCAATATAAAGAACCCGAGGAAAATATCGTAGCATATTGAGGATAGCTAAAACAATATCATTGACATAACAAAAGCCACTAGCTTCCGCTCGCTTTGCATGATGGAGCCCACCACTCCAATTAATGGCAATATCCGTTTGTCCTTGAGTTAACTTCCTTGATGCATCTAAACTGGCACCTGCAGACCTTTGGGAAAACTCGTACACACCATCAAATATGGGACAGTCGGCACCGATATTAAAATTTTGAAATGTGTCCGCGTACGTTTCCGCATCGTCGGGAGTGACTCTTTGTAAAAAGTCTAGATAATCTTCTCGATGAAAACTAGCCATTTCGTTAAAGGTAGCTTTTCTGGGACTGTAAACGTCCATTTTATTATGAAGACCATATCCCATCACAAGGTGATTTGCAATTGTTATACGATGTGGTTTCATGGGATGCTTGTCACCATAATGATAATTCCCCACTTGTTCATCTAGATGGTACGTGACCCTGCGTTTTTGAGGGCGAAAGCTGAAGAAGGAGCCATACTCGACGTCTTTGAAAGGAGTATCCGTCTCTTCTAAAACCATTTTCTTCTCCCAAATAATACACAAACAAATAAAAACCAGACAAAAGAGATAAAAACCACCTATGAAAAGGGAAGGATGAAAATTGAAATAATTGATTTGAAATCAAACAGAAAATAAACAGGCTCAAATCAAGGTTGCTCCTAGAAAGAAACGAAAAAAAAGGAACGTTGAGCTTTCCTCAAACCAAGACCGACTCTAAAATTATCGAGAAAACAAGAATAGAAGCTTCCAAATCTTATGAATACGTATTCACAATGTCAATTGACAAATCCACGACTATAAGGAACTTGAACCAAAGAATCTCAATATTCACATAAAGAAGACAGGTTTAAAAATAAATATCAGACAAAATCTATAGGATAAAGCACATTTTCATGCTTTCTTGTAAACAATTCGAAATGTGTAGTTGACAACTGTTTGGTTTACAGAACTATCTGTTACATCGCGATAATCGTTTAGTGACCTTCACTGGCTTTGTTATTCTGTTTACTGAACGTTTCACGAATATTCTCAAAAAGAAAGATTCAGCTGGAAAACGCTTTTGAATGTACGAAAACAGAAAGGAAAAAGACTCTATAGAGATATAATACTTATATTCATACACGTTTCTTCTGCGAAGGGTTTTCGTCGTTGCTTTTTGTTTATTCTTTTGCGTTGTGTAGTGCAGAAGAGTGGCCAAACTAACCACCAGAAAAATCGTCAAAAGAAACGAAAAAGTTTATAAGACGAGCTTGAGGCCTGTTATTCTTTCTGTATATTAGTAAATTTCTGTTTTCCTTTATTAATCCATCTTGTACTTGTATTGAGGTGTTTTGAAGGGCAGTTACTTTGCTTACCTTAAAAAAGAGTCGCCTCCCTTGAAGTCTGCCCAGAAAAGAGACCGCTAAAACAAGCTCTCTTGTCTTCTACCAACAATAGCAAAATCTTTTTTACGAAAATCTTTGCTCTTGCAAATTGATTGATATTTTCCTGTCTCTGGTTTGCTTTTCGTTTGTGAGCGTTGGGATTCTTAAAGATTCAATTTCTATGGTGGAAAAAAATATTTATTCATCTATATTGGAAATTTTTTTTTTAGCTGGCAGAGACTCGACTCATTATACATAAAAAGGAAAAGTAACGATGGCTGACGAGGCTGTTTACGTTTTAACAGATTATTTGCAGTCCTTGGATAATCTTCCAGATGAGACCAAGCACATCTTTGATGAAATAGGTGTTAAGGAAATGGCGCTTCATGATCTGGGCAAACAAATCCAAACGGCGGACCAACAGATTCAATCTCATGTCAAATCTCAAGGTTCCCATATTCCTCATCCCAAAGAAGAGTCTCTTTACACTGCTATAAGAGAAAACTATGAAAAGGCCATCCGTATTCAAAATGAAAAAGTCCAACTTGCAGAGCGCGCACGAGCAGTATTAATGAGACATATAAAACGATTGGACGACAAGCTTGTTAAGTTAGGTCCTGGATTTACCCCAATGGAATTATTAAGTCAAGCAAATGACTTATCTCTTTCTTCTGGTTCCATGTATTCCCCTGCTGGCGTTTCGAGTGCTCGTCAAACACCGGTACAGGCTCGCCATGGTGCTGGACGGCGGCAAAGTTCGGCTTTCGGTCGGACTACCTCTCAAAATGGAGGCTTCCAGTATGGTATGGTGGATGGCGTTGGCACCGGTCGAACGCAGAAAGCCTCTGGTGCAGCTTCCAAAGCTCCCGTCAAAGCCGGAGCTGCTGCGTACAGTGGAGCGGTTTCTGAAGATGAGGAAGAACAGGAAGAGGAGGATAACGAGAAATATTGTTTCTGCCAGCAAGGATCTTATGGTCAGATGGTGGCTTGTGATAATGAAGATTGCGAACGAGAATGGTTCCATATGGAGTGTGTCGGTCTAAGAGCACCTCCAGAAGGTACTTGGTACTGCGAAGCATGCCGTGAAAAAATTGGAAACTAAATAAGAAATTGACTAGATTTCAGAACAGCATCATTTCATTCAGTTTTGCATTGCGATTGCACAACTCTGTTTTACTACTAGATAATTTTTCATGTACTAATAATAATTTTCTGTAATTAATGGTTGTTTGAATGAGATGTAATCCTAAATAAACAATCTTCTCTGTCGAATACTTATTATGCATACTTTTACGTAAGAGAAAGGAAGAATTTTCATACCTATTGGCATACCAATGCTAGTACATTTCATTGCTAATTTAACGTTGGTAGATTATTTACACCCTAGATGAAATCTCCAAATTTGAACAAAAAAGAAGAAAAAGAGAACAATACAACCGGTTTGCCCACAAAAGAAGGACTCACAACGTATGGTTAAGGGGAAGAGACATAATTTTTACTATGCTGGTTTTATAGGATTTACTCAGAACCGCTTTGATCATCCTCTTCGTCACCAGAAATTTCAGCGTTCTCCTTTTCGAATTTTTTCATGAGATCGGCAAGCTCAAGTTCATCAGTTTCGCTGACGGCCTTAGGCTTCATTTTAACGATACAAGTACCATTAGCAGCGGAAATACTCTTTTCTATGTTGGTAATGGCTTCTTCTAATTTCTTTAAACCAAGAGACTTGTCCAGAGCATTTGTCAAGAGAACGTACAATGGAGGAGCAACGAGCTTAACTTTAATAGGGACTTCCTCGGTACGAGCATCTTCAGCAGACTTCAAAGCAGACTTAATGGCGTTGATACCATCGTAGCCAAAGCATGTAACTTCAACGTCGGCACGAATCTTAATAGGTTGAGGAGTCAAACGACGAGAAATTTGTCCCAACAAGTCATCAATGATACCAGGCTTGGGAGCTTCCAAACCTTCAAACACATGTTCAGCGTTCGAGATGGCCAACTTGAAAGCGTCGTAAGCATGGCCGTATCTACGGTACAAGGGCCAACCAATTGAGGTATACATAGTTTCTAAGGGAACATTGTGCTTTTCAGCAATGTGACGCATGATAGAGTGAACAGCCTTGGATTTGTTGAAACGTTCTTCACACTTGATTACATCTTCAGGACTGACACGGCGTTTGGACAAGTCAATATAACCTAATGTTTGTTAGCATTTAAAGAAAAAATTTTCTTTAATTTCTTGCATACCCTTTTCTTTGTCAACACGCAAAACCACGACGACCTCATTACGGCCAACACGGATGTGCTTTTGAACGGAACGAATACGACGTCTGGAAAGTTCAGAGAGTAAAACCATTCCTTCAATGTTATCGTATTCAAGAAGCTTGACATAAGCACCCATTTCCTGGATTTGACGGACTAAACATTACGAGTCAGTTAACTGGCAAATTATCCAAGTAGGAAAGCAAAATTCGCAAATTTACAACTTACCATTGACTACAACGAGTTCATCCACTTCAGGGAAGCGGTTCTCGTACATTCGGCAGCTTGTCGTCGACATTTTGGCTATGCGTTAGGTGTTTGGTTTTTGGCAAATTTTTCTAGTGAGTCGCACCTCTCAGTTTACGTGTAGGCGAATCGTGTATGGGAGAAAACGAGGCTAAACTATGAAATAGATGATACTGAATTCTTATTTTTAACTTGTATAGTAGAAACTTTTCATGATTTTAACAATTGGCGAGTGTTTGGAATTTGAACATGGAATATACGTTTTGATGGAAAAAAGAAGCTGTGCATGAGTATAATATATGGAAAAAGGAGTTATTTCAACTTGGAAGCTACTACAAAACATTATGCTGCTATTTTCGAAAAAACGTACAACATTTGCAAAGGAAATCGAAGCTGTGACACCAAAGGTTTATCGTTTTCAAGCGATGACGACTGTGAATGATTCTACGATATTGCTACGTGAAATTGCCTGCGTGTCTTTACAGGAGGATCATTTGTAATCTGACAAAACTAAGCAAAGATCCAGTTTCATGAATGTAGCAACGAAACACGATCCTGAACCTTTTTAGAATTTGTTTTGCTACTACTTTTTGTCAAATAATTCTCAAAGAAATAAGGAGCGAATGCTCAATGGATGATACAATGATTCGCTACGTTATGGCGAAAAGGTAAATAAAGAACAAATATTAAGTCTGAAGGTTGAAACGTAAGGATTGTGATTAAAATTTTTTTTAAGAAAAAAATCAAGGAAGAGGAAATGTTTTCTCTTGTCCGACACTTATGATTTTTGCAGCTTGAAATGGTTACTTTTGACCTTCCAGTGAGAATTCTTTCATTGAAAAGAAAAGAATTAGCAAAGGAATCCTTGTTCAGAAGAAAATAGAAACTGATGCCGTACAATGCTTGTTTTCTATTCTTTCCTATACAGAATTCTTGTTTCTACCTGAATCCACTATTCCTTCATAGCTGATTCTAGCAAAGATCGTTCTTTATGAAGAAACAAATTTTCTATTAAACTAAAATATTTTATAACTAAAAAGAAAACTCAGTAAGCAAATAAATAAATAAAGATTAAGTGAAATTAACGACAATGTTTTTCTCTTGTACATTTGTTTATTGTTTAACGAGTAAAAACTTGGTTCTTCAATGATACAAAAAAATGTTAATGGATATGCTCCAGCAGTGACTCGAACACTGGGCCTCCTGTTTACGAGACAGGCGCTCTACCACTGAGCTACAAGAGCTTGTTGGTATAGCAGCAAACATAGCAGTATTTAACAAATGTCTAAGGCTGGTTAATTATTGCTGAAGAAAGTGGAGTGAAAAAAAATCGATATGGTTTGCTTTTTATGATTGCAAACATTTCTTCCAATAAATACGAGAAAGTCAACAAATTCAAAACTTGGTAAGATTAATGAATTTTGAATTACAATTCGTTTGGTAGAATCATTTACTGAAAACACTTACAGTCAATACCTCTCTCGTTTACTATTTTCGACAACATCTGCTGACTGCTATGGTCGTTGGTCGTTGAAAAAAATTTCAAATCAATGATTTCATTTTATTATCTTTTAAAAATGTTTCATGTGTCTTGTTTCTATTAAGATTGGGGAGGGGGGGTTCTTTTTTTCCAACTCCAAGTAACAGTAAATAAACAAACTTAAAGTACAAGTCTTGACATGCCTTTTTCAATGGAAAAGATATGTTGCTGCTACAATCCTTTGTATCCATTTATCAAAGGAATTGTGGAGCTCGTATGAAAACAAACATTCCTTGACGATTTTAGATGTACGTAGGTTACCTACCTTATAGTCTTTGGTTTCAAGAGAAAGCTACTGGAATTTTGCTGTTTAATTGACGCGTTTGCTATTCCAAAGAAACATGTAAAAAATAAATAAATGGTACAAAAACCTAGATTTCTATTGCCTAAAGTTAGAAATATAAAATAGAAAAAGAACTCCCAAGGCGAGACTCGAACTCGCAACCTTCTGATAACCTTCTTAAGAGTCAGACGCTCTAAACCGATTGAGCTACCCGGGACTTGTTATCCCTATAGTATCTATAACAAATATGACTACCATAAACATAACGCTAGCAAAGTGAAGATTTTCAATACAAGAATTGTCCTTGGTTTCACTTTCATTTGTTTCATTCGCTTGTTTCTTAGATCCATGTGCTCAGAGACAACGCCTTCTTCTTTATTGTTTTTTATCGTTTTTTTGTTTATCGGGGAGGCAAATCCTTGACAAACAGATAAAGATTACGTTGAATATCTCATTGATTTATCCTCCGAAATCTCAAATTTGATACATTACAGAGGCAACAAAAATGTCACTTTCTCTCTCTCTCTCTCTTCTTTTTTTTTTTTTTTCTCCCGCTAGATCCCCTCCCATATTCGGCAATTACCCGAATATAATAAAACTGTAATAAAATGATATCATTATAGATTTTTACAAAATACGATAAAAAGCAATAGCCGATGCTTTTTTGGGTTTTTTTTTGTTTTCAAGTTTTACTCCTGCTTGTTGTTGGGTTATTCTTTGTCTTTTTTCTGGTTCACGAAAGAAAAAGCGATCAACTATCGATTTAGAATAGGAGCATGGGATTCTTCTGCAAATAGATTACCCAAGCGACCCGTTTCCTCAAAGGGTTTCTGCTTTTTTTTTGATGACTACGGATCGCTGAATTGGTTTTCCAAAACGTATAAATGAGCGAATCAGTATTATCAGTTTTAAACGATTGGATAAAGATGGGCATTTTTGCTAAGGACGATGTCAGAAAAATTATCCGGAATGACCATTCTGTTACTTCCGGGTCCCAAAATTGACAATATCAGTTGCATCGCATCGTCTATTTCCAAGGTGGAGATCGCTAACAAGCCGGATTATTGATTACGAACAGCTGACGTTGTTGGTCTCGTAAATATTGCTTTATCTTCGAGAGTTTTCCGCGCACTCGCTTCTTAGGAGTTTGGGTACAGCCGACCGTAGCTTGAGTCTATTTAAGAAGCCGCCCTTCTTCATTTTTTGTCTACATGAATTGTAGCGATTCTTATTCGCCATAAATTACCTACGCTTGCATCCATCTTGAGAAAGTAAACAAACATTTTCATTGAGCTCCATCACATTATTTTAGTGTCTTGGATTTTTATTTTTCATTTCATTTCATTTTATTTTATTCTGTTTTTTTTTTTTCTTCATTTATCTAACTTGTTGCTTTCCTGTTTATAAACATGACCAACCAGCTTCTTTTCAAAGTCGTCGCCTTATATCCTTTCCGTGGAAGCTTTACTGATGACTTGGAATTCGACCCAGGTCAAGAAATCGATGTCTTTACTGAATATGAAGACGGCTGGCTATTTGGAAGTTATGTGGATGCCGAAGGAGTTCCAAGACAAGGCAATTTTCCCAGTACCTTTACTAAGTCCAAGTAATTAGTCAGGAAACGTAACGACAAACTCGCTTGTACTCTGGCTATACTGGTTTATAATTTTAATTTTTTAATTTTTAATTTTTAATTTTTAATTTTTAATTTTTAATTTTTAATTTTTAATTTTTTTTAATCTTATTTTTCGTATTTTTTTTTTTTACAATGCTCATTTCTTCCATTTCCCTTGGTTATTATTATCCCTTGATATAAATGCTATGTAGCTTATTGAAAAATTTGACTTGCTTAAATTTAATCTTTTTTAAGAGTTCGCATGTTGACAACTTTTACATCGACTTTTCTCCCATGCCCTTTCTTTTCATTGTTCTCAATACCATCCATCCAGTTTCATTGTTTTTCAAGAGGACAGTTGAAAAATCCAATGTACTACTGAAATGGAATGGAACTAAAATAGTTATTATCCATCCCTCTTAATTCTAAAAGCATTTACCGAAAAAAACTATCGTTATAATGTATTCAATAATAATTCGTATTTGCGAGTACAATCAATTCATAATATCCATTTGCTAAACCAATTTGCTAAACCAAAAAAAAAGTAAATTGAAAAACTTCAAGTTATGAAAAAAAACTGCATCACCTGTTTAAAAGTTCTCCCATTCCTCTATTCCAACATAGCAACCAGCATTCGTTGTAGTAAGTTCCTTTGATATTTTTTCATTGTAACATTCATCGTCACATACACTAATTATACGAGCTTGGCCAAATACGGTTTTGCACTTTGTCGAATGGCACTTTGCATCATGTGATATATCTGTTCAGCTCCTGCAATGGCTATATTCATTACCGAGTCCAAATAATCAAGATGCATTTTGGTCTCTAATTGCAAGTAAGTGACTTTGTTTTTTGTTCCCATAACAGCAACTGTCATCCAAGACAAATCTGATTCTTCTAGAGAATTCAAATCCAAGAGGATATCAGAGTCAACAATTCCTGCTGTACTACAGCAGACATAATCCGTCATGGGAATACCAGCATCCATGAGTGCCAACGTAGCAGCGTTCATGCATGTTGCAACAACAGCACCATCATCATGCAGCACATGCAAATTAATAGAAATTTGACTTTTTGGATAAAGCTCTATTTGAAGCACTTGCTCAAACGTCCTTTGTAATGCTAAACATTGCAATTGGATCCTTCGATCCGACTTGAACCGCCGTTTCCGATCAATTGTACTAAAAGGAGCAATATTGATATCTACATTTACAAAGGCTCGATCCGCCCTTGATTTGGATTTGACCGCGGGCTCTGAAGGTCCGTTGATAATACACATAACTCGAGTGTTGCCATGTTGAACATAAGAAGAGCCATTTTCAGAAGGCTCTATACCAACACGACAAAAAAAATTTCTCATTTCGTTCCATCTTCGGCCATCTAATTCCATAAGTTAGTCACGGCTTTATAGAGCGCTTCCAACAGGTCTTTATTTATCAGCTTCTGCAGAATCAGACATCACCCTCAAGCTAGAAGCCCAATTCCTCTCTCCTCTTTAAATATAAAACTAAAAAAGACCTTTTGACAATAATTTACTAACCATTTCGAAGACCTTCTAATGATAAAATTTCAAGGTGAGACTAAAACATAACACTGTCAGTAATCACTCAATTTTTTTGCATCAAGAGCCATACCATTGATAACAAAAACCCAAAAATGCAGTTTTCAATCGTAATCGCTCCACGTTGGGTTTTTTGTTGACAAACGTGCAAAGGGAAAAGGTGGTTGAACTCAGGCAAGTGGAAATAAACCTGATCGAAAATGGAACTAGGGAAAAGCGGCATTAAATAAATCTTAAAAGTCAATAATTAGCTGCTCAAATTAAAACTAACAAAAAACTCTAAAGTTTTCTACGTCGCAGGTGATTTTAGGCATTCATAGGATACCAGTCTACTAGTCTTTACTGAAATCCCATTCGCATATTCGGGCAGAAACTTAATAAACCAATCCTTCTTTAATAAAAAAAAAATTTTGTACATTTGTTTGAGCTTACTGCCTCACCTTTAGGCAATTCGAACGAATTCAAACGATCAAATACGGATTACGCCAAAAATTCACAGCTGCGATGGGAATTGGAATCGATATCCTTAAGGTGTCTAGGATTCAGGCGCTCCTTGAAAAATCGAAATATACAGAGTCGCGATTTCTAGAGAAATGTCTTCATCCCAAAGAGATCAATCAATATCGATTGTTAAAAGGATCACAGAACAATATTGATCAGCGAGCGAAATGGCTAGGTGTTCGGTAAGTTTATTGTGAAGGTTCCTACATATCTACATGAAAACTGACAGTTGACTTGCCCAGTTGGTCCGTGAAGGAAGCTGCATTTAAGGCTTTGCAGCCTTCTTACTACATTTATATGCCATTTATGGAATATAAACATAACAAGAAAGGTATTTATAGTCGTCTCGTACTCATCGAAAATATGGTAGACTCATGAACATGAAATTTTGATTACTAACTTTATGTACCAAGGAATGCCTTTAATTCATATTCATAAGGACAACTTATCTATTCCTCCTATTTATGTGTCTGTTAGTCATGATGGTGAATACATTGTATCAAATGCCTTACATTTCCCATAGTTTGAAACAAGGAACGCTCACAAGTTATAATCTCTCAGTATCTTAAAAGAAGGACTGAATGATTCAGTCAAATATTTTAAAACTATTTTTTAGCATACTTTTATCGAAACCTTTGTTATCGTCATCGCAGGTGATGAAAATAATCTCTGAAAACGAAGAAAATACTAATTTAGCTCACTCCGCCCTTTTTGTTTTTTGTCCTTTATCACTAGCTCAATTCTTTCATTATTTTGGATAGAGTAATCAAAATGACAGGGCATCCAGTGTAAGCGTGTGAAGTTTGACTTTTGGAATCTTTTATTTTATTAAGACTTGCTGAACATCTTGCTTAGTAGTGGTTTTATAAAAGCTAGACTGCTTAGCACATAACTCTTGAGGAAATATAGTCCCCATCTAGGGTGGTATCGTTGTCGTTGATGACAAAAATAGCGGGTCAATACGGACGACTATAAAGATTTCTTGGACAGCCAAGTGAAGTGAGCAATCACCGACAATAAAATGGAACGACGATCTAGCCGGTCAGAGTCTCTAGTAGGAAAAGCAGCACCAACGGACCAGCAGATGGAAGCACAGGATATCTGAGAGGTTCTCGCAATCTTAAGGAAAGTTGGTATTCAAAAATACCACTCAGCTATACAGATTTCAGTGATTGCAAAGTCGTCTGCAGGAAAAAAACTAGAAATTGTTAAGTTCAAACCGTTTACGAATCATCGTTCCTTCTGAAGAACTTTAGAAATAATGGGATTCGGTGGTTTTAATATGACAGGACGAAGACAGCTGCAAGTTTAGGCAAAAGTTTTTTCACTGAGAAGCCGTTATAATGTCAGAATCAATTTTAGTAGCTATGATGGAGCTCAATGGAAGCAGGGTGAGTAAAAGATCCAGAGTTAATACTTGAGGGGATTCCACCAATGCTAAAGAGCAAGTCTTTTAACCAATGTGTTAGTAAAAAAAAAAAACGTTTTAAAGGAAGCTAAAGTAGGTGGAAGACTCATCTATAGCCGCCTTGCCCATGGGGTGACTAAAGTTGATAAAATCCTGGGTTTCATAGTCATAAAGAATTATCAGATGAAAAGATTTATTCCAGGGTAAAAAGACAAAAAAGTACAAACAACCCAAAGAAAAGGTTTATGAAAAACAATGATAAACCCAAATTAACCAATTCTGTATTATTTATTTATTTTCCTTGAATGAGGAAAAAAATGTTGAACCAAAGCAGTTTCTGTTTTGTCCATAAACAAATGGAAAAAGATCCGGCACGGCGGTGATATGGGATGGAAGTAAACATTTTTCGTTTAAACGCCATGATTGGTAAAATCATAACGAGCCCTAAATAAGCTTTTGTGTATCGCATAGACAGGTTCCAATTATATTGGAAATATTACCTTTTGTGTGGGGTAGGATTAAAATCTTCACGATGACATAATATCAAAGAAACTTTTTGTTTACAAGATTTCTCATGGTAAAATATCTCCATATCTAAGTTGCTTGAAGAAGAAGAAAATGTTGTTTTATAGGATTATTCTTTTTAATTTTCAATTAGTTTTCGCTGATTATATATTCCATATTTTTGTTCCTATATCGCTTGTTGGCTCCAATGTCGCCATTCATAAAAGCCTTCACTCCTTAATACTACAATATTTTTGGCCGGAAGTTAAAATAAATCAAAAAGGTAAGTACGAATCAATAAAATAAAATCAACAAAGCTTCTTATGGTATTGTTTCTGCAAATATTATTATTGTTAACTAGAATAAAAAAATTGGACACACTGGGGATTGAACCCAGGCCAACTCGCATGCAAAGCGAGCATGCTACCACTGCATCATATGCCCGCTGTTTAATAATCGAACTATAAATAACATAATAAAGGAATTACTGGACAACCGAAGTCGTATATTGCGTCTAACGACGCTTCTCCTTTGTACACCACGGTAATTTGTTTTCCTTTCGTTTTCGTACTGCTTTCCTTTCTGTTCCCTCCTTTTAAAGCTAAATCAATGGCCGAAGGAGATGCACAAAATTTTTTCCAGTTTCTGAAAAGCAATGGTTCGTTGAATCCTGCAAAATCTGCTTTCGTTGCTTTCCCCTGTTAACCATTTTTTCCAGTTTCTACCGACGAAAAAACATCTCAATTAGACTCTTTACGCTCTTTTTTCAATAAAAATAACATTCCTGTATGTTGCGCTTTATTTATTTGTTCTTGAAAGGTCTGCATGTGCAAATTAAACTCATGCCTCATTATGATTACAAATGACCTTTCTGCACCTCCCTTTTATCAGTTACTAATTTGTATTCACAGAATGAAGACCTCCCTATTTACATAGAATGCTTCAAAGTTTCTCTTGCAACCGTAAATCCCTTGATTCTTCGGTCTGCGATTTCATGTTATGAAACCTTTCTTCGAAGACTTCGGGCACAATGCCCTTCATGGGTTAAATTTCGCGTTCCGCTCTTAAAAAATCTTGTTCTTGAGCATCTAGCTTCCCGTGATCTTAGGAAACGCATTCTCACCATTCTGCTCGAACTCTGGCAGTTCAATCCTGTAGAAATCGAAAAAAGTCTGCACCATCTATTATCAACTAGCAAAAATGCCGAGATTCGTATGCAAACTTTAAAATGGTTTGCATTGGCACATCGTTCAGAACTATCTTTCGACCTGAAAGCTCTTCGCCCTTTTCTAGTCGCCAACTTGGAACATGCAGATCCGTCTCTTCGCGAAGAAACAAAAGAACTGTTGGTTCTCCTTCACAAGGATTTATCTCCTTCTACAAAGGCACACCTTCTTCGTGAACTCGAGTCACATCAAGGTCTCCGAAAGGATCTACTTCAATTTCTTTCTAATCAATTGTCTCCACAACCTTCGGATGACTCTGCGTCTCTTCCTCATCCAGGCTCTCTTCTATCCCCACCTTCAATTTTCCCTATTATTGCTTCTTTTTATCCTGCCGTCGAGCTTGAAAAAGTCGATCCCTTGTACGTTAATTTCCCGAAACAATTAGAGCAAGACGTCGCTGCCATGCTTTCTTCATTCGAGGGACGTGAAACCGAACAAAATTGGTCTCTGCGTCAATCCAACATTTTGCAAATCCGTCGATATATACGTGGAAATGCTCCAGATCAATACTTGCCTGAACTACTTTCCGTTTTAAAGTCACTTCTTCGTGGTATTCTTGTTAGTCTCTTGTCCTTGCGTACCACACTTAGCTTTTCTACCGTGCAGCTCCTCAAAGAAATGGCTTTTATACTAAAAAATCATATGGATGGATTTCTTGATGCCCTCCTGCCGAATCTCTTGAAGATGTGCTCTGTCACCAAGAGAATTGTTTCCCAAGCTGCTAACGTTGCCTTCGCCTCCATCCTCTCTTGTTGTGGACCCCTTTCACGAACTTTGCAGTTTGTGTCTCTTGCTGCTAATGATACAAATGCTCAACTCAGGGTTTTTGCTAGTGGTTGGATTTCTTTACTACTTGCTTTGTATCCCGTTGCAAAATCACATATAAAAATATCTGCTAATCAAAAATTATTTGAAAAGCTCATATGCATAGGTATAGCAGACTCTAATTCACAAGTTCGCGAATCTTATCGAAAATCCTTTTGGAAATATGTCGAATATTTTCCAAATAGCAGAGATGAACTCCTCAAATCACTCGAGCCTTCTTCTATTAAACAATTAGAGCTTGTAAACCCTAATCGGAATCAGCTGCCTCCTCCTGCTTTTTCGGGACCTAAAAGAGCACCAGTACGGTCGATGACAGCTAGTATTCGTCCTGAGGCCAAAGTTCAAAAAGATGATAACGCTTATACACCACCCGTCCCTCAACGAAAGCTAGGGTTACCTCAACGAATGGTGGCACCTACCCGAGAAAGAGCGGATTCGCAATCCAAGAGTAGCTCTACATTAAGCACACCGTCTAGCTCCAGTATAGGCTTAAATCATCCTCCATCCTCTGTCACTCCTCAGAGTTCAAAAAAACCAAGTCCTTCAAACTCGCGTGAAAATTCAGAAGCCAATTCCTTTGAAAAACTGAAAACATTACAAAAGGACTACGAATCTATACGAGCTACTGATTCTTTTTCCCCTCAATTATTTGCACCATATGTGTCATTTTTAACACAAATACTGTTTCACGGTACTTCCCTTTTGTATTCTATATTATATACTCCAGCTTTGATTGAAGTTCTGTGCCATTGTGTTGATACCCAATCATTCCTTTCTCAATTCATTCTTTCAGTTTATGATTTATCAAATGCTGGTAATGCCTTTGCTTTGACCTCATTCCCGTATCTCAAAAGTCGTCATCCTCCTAATGAGTATTTTTTTATTCTGTTTGATTTGCTTATGGAAATATCTAGTATGGCGCCTTCTCACAAAAACTTTCCTTTTAATACCAATCAAAAACGAACTGTAATTCATGGTTGTTTATTGTGGATGAAAGAAATTTTAGAAGGTGAACTCCAGCACATAAGACTTGCGAACTCACCTCCATCTTCTGGTTTTAGTCTGGAGCAGTTGGAAGTTTGTGCTTCCAAAATTATTCCTATGATTACCAAAACACGCTTAACTTCTAAAAACTGGCTACCATTAAGTGGTTTACTCCACGCATTCAACTGTTTTAATCCCGATGGATTTAGTGTGCTATTAACAAGGATGGATAAGGAATCAAAAACAAAACTGCTTCACTCCTGGGCATATCAAGACGAATTCAAGAAGAACAATGATAATAGTACGCTGAGCTCGTCAAACGTTTTATCAAATCAAGCTACTGAAGAATTCGTTAAGAAGGGTGATGATGCCACTTCTGTTGTCCCCCAAAATATAACAAACTTTCCTTCAACTGAAGTCTCTGAAGACACTTCTAATGTAAAAGTTCATGGAGAAGAATATATTGAGAAACCTCAAGACTTGGATATGCTTAGTAATCCTTCCATAAATGACCATTCTCATCCAGATAACAAAAATGCTTCTTTCACTTCCGATTTAGCTTATGATGTTGCTCATGATTCACCAAGTTCATCACAATCAGGTACGGCTGAACAAATCGAGAAGGATAATGATAATAAGCTTCTATCTTCCAGTCAGGATCTACCTAAAGAAAACCAAAATGGAATTACGGAAGATAAAAGTATGGAAGAGCATATAGAAACTGAAGCTGATGGAGTTCAACATGAGCAACAACCGTTCCTTGAATTAAGTAAAGGAAATACGAATACTTGGGTTTATGACGCTTCAGAATTTTCACCAATAAAAGATGGTTTGCCAAAACAACAAGAAAACTCTTCTACTGATCTTGATGGTATAGAGAAGACTGCATCTACGCAGTCAATCAATGTTCTGACAGATAAATCAAATACACTGAATTCGATTAATGTCAATATAGCTGGCAAGGGAAAGAATGAAGGAATTAGAACGAACAATTCGATAATTGGACACCCATTCACAAAAGAAAATTCAGGTGTTGAACAATTCATGAACGATAGGGAGATGGGCTTATCGATTCGGCAAGACAATCATACTGCTCCAGTCAATTCGGAAGAAGAACTTTCAATTATCTCCACGAAAGTATCGAAGTATCCAGAAAAAGAACACAGGAGTGAAGGTTCCATCAAAGAAAATAATGACAATGGAGATATCCGTGAATCTACAAACCAAAACTTAAGAGTAATAAATGTTCCTGTGGAGGACATTAGTCTAAGTTTTTCAGAATTGAGGGTTCCCGTTTCCGATCCTACAATATCTTCTCCTATGTCGGATGTATCAAGATCGCTTACTGAAGAAACAATTGTTGGTGATTTACCACCACCGCTTTCACCATCAGTCATTAGCAATTCTAGGAAAGAAAGCTTGATTGAACCGCAAAATGTAGGGAAACTTAACTTTGAGGATTTAGCTGCAAATGCTACTAATTATATTCCAGCTGTAGTACCTCAAAATAAGTGGTTACAAAATCGGATGAAAAAGTTGGAAAAAGGGTCCTCCAAGATAGATAATATGGAACCTAAAAAGATTCAGGAACTTTGCGTTAGTGCAATTGAGGCTTTTAAAAATGGTTCCATCTCTAGCAAGCTTATAAAGTTCTGTCTTACGGTCTGTAAGGAGGCTCCTAACGTTTTGATGCAAAATAGGGAACTTTATTCTTCCCTTCTTGCGTTTATAAAGACTGAAAATCATAATGTACATGTTTCTGACAGTTTACTGCTCTTACATGAATATGTCGTCCAAAACCATCGAAACATCGAAGACAAGCAATACGAAGATACTTTTTCGATAGTCTTAGAAAAGGGAGAACAATGCAAAGATGACCCTATTATCATGGCAGCTGTGGAGGATCTAGTTACAGTAATTGCTAGCTTATGGAAAGCAGAAAAATCAGTGATATTTATTCATGACATGCTACTTCAAAGGCAAATATCTGAAAAAAAGGTAGCTCTATGTTTGCTATTCTTTTCTGAATTTATCAAGCGGTTTAATGATTTTACACATCCGTTGATGGAACGGTTAATAAGAGAAGTTGTCATTAAGTATATTGAGCACCCTGACGCGGAAATTCGAAGGGCGACATTTAACACTTGTCTGATTGTAAACTCGATTGTTCGAAGTGAGGAAAAAACACTGTCAATCCTTGGAGATTTAACCGAGGGACAAAAAAATTTACTTTCACACGTATGGAAAATGAACGGGTAAATCAGAATTAAACCCCTAGACCTAATGTATTTTTAAAATTCTTTACAAATGGATATGCTTGGTCAGTTGCTTTTTTCGCTCCATCTGCCGCAATTGCTTGAAGTTCGGTTGGGTTTGCTTTCCATTGCTGGTATGACTTTGTAAAAGGAGAAAGACTACCAACAACGATATCAGCTATGGAAGACTTAAATTCGGAGTGTTTTGAGTGCTTAAACTTTTCGGCTATTGCGATGGGGCTTGAATCCGTAATAGCAGCCGTTATGTTTATTAAATTATTAATTGCAGGTCGATTTACATCTCCATAGGTAATACCTTCAATATTATCTGTAGCAGCACCTGCGATCTTTTTCCTAATGTCCTGTTCAGAATCAGTTAAAAGGATATAATTTTTTGAATTTTGGTCGGATTTGGACATTTTTTTGTTGGGTTGTTTCAATGCCATAATTGAACTTGATGAATCTGATTGTTAGAGAATAGTTAGCATAATTTTCAATTATCTTACTTAGAATAATGTCAGGAATTGTGAAAAGATCTTTTTTGTAAGTAGAATTGATTTTACGAGCAATAGTACGTGTAAGTTCTATATGCTGAGTCTGATCCTTTCCGACGGGTATGTGAGTAGCTCTAGATAGTAAAGATTAGTGACCAAGAAATGTTAATGAAAGGACATCGCTTACCCATAGAGTAGAATGTCTGCTGCCTGGAGGACTGGATATGAAAACAGGCCCAGATTGAATTGACCAGAAGAAGCAAGACTTGTGTTAAAAAACGTAACAGCGTCCATTTCTTGGAGCTGAAGTTTAGACTAAACGTATTAGTTTTCTTTCTGTAATAGTTCACAGGAATAAGCACCACTTACCTTCCACTGGGTCATTCGATTTAAATGACCCATTGGGGTATGACAACCCATAAGCCAGTTCAGTTCGGTGTGATAGGGAACCTACACGTTCGTTAGTAATCAGTTCAGAGCATACTGAGATGAGTCAAGCCAATAAGAAGTGTGGTATTTGATGATTGTCAAAAAAGGCTGCGTTTTCAAGGAAGAAAACGGTATCAACAACATCACAGACACTAAGCAAAAAAAATGATTTACTTCATGATTCATTTGCAAGGACGAACAAAACATACTTCGGATTGGAAAAACAGTGTAGATCTTAGTGGATCGATGCCAATGGAGAGCAGAATCGCCAGCATATCGATACGCCTTTGATAGAGATCATGAGGAATTTGAGGAACGGTTAATGCATGTAAATCAGCGATAAAGAAGAAACATTGAGAAGAAGAAGAAGACGGAATGGAGTTTTGAATGTCGACCCACTGGCGGAGTGATCCTAGATAGTTGCCTATATGAGGGATTCCTGTAGGTTGGATTCCAGACACCACCCGGCAAGGGTTTACTAGTAAACGTCTAAGATTTGAAGTATTCATGAAAGTAGCAAAATCACCACAATTACTTGCGGAAAAGAGTGAAAACTAAGACAAGTCTAGAAAATAGAAAGAAATAACAAAATAGAATACACTAGCGAATGGAAACAAACGGACGCTGCTACTGAAACGTCGGAATTGTAGTGTTGATATAGGAATCGAATGGTGGAGTGAATTCTAAATGCAAAGCTGCTACAAGTTAATATATCTTGGCGGTAGAAAAAGGATTACTATGTTCATTTAGATTGTTAATAAGAGCAAAACAAAAAGGGAATTTTTTTGAAGGATAAAAAAAGTCGAATGGATTGAAATCTCAATTCCAGTCAACAATGATCTAAGCAAGAATTATTACCGTCTCTTTTCTTTGATTTTCTTTTCAAGTGATTTCTTTTCCTCTTTTGGTAAAAGTTTGTTTGTTTACGATTTCGTGTTGTAAATAATGGTAACCGTTGCCATGGAATTCGCGCTGCCAATATAAACATAACCTTAGATAGGCAACTCTCCTTTTACCAAGACAGTTACATTAAAATATGGTGTGGGCTCTTCTCCGTTAAGGAATTCTATCTCATCCTAGTGTTCGTAAATAATTGACAGCTTTTGAGTGCCTTCGTCGCGTCAGTTTCTCATCTAGGAAGTGTGGATTCTGTTTCTTTTTCAGACGCGAAAAAACGCGATTCTTTGATTGTTAAACAAGAGGAGGTATTGTATTCTTTGCAGATACAAACATTTCCTAAGCGATAAAGCACTTAGGCTTTTATAACTTTTGTATTTTCCTACCATTCATCATACGCGCATATAGTGAAATGAAAAGGTATGCGTAGCAATACACTACACTTCGCTAATAAACAAGGAAATGATTTCCCATATGGACAAAAGTGAGAGAATTCGAGTTCGATTCTAAAAAAAGCGTTTTTCTATCGTATCATTTGCAAGTTCCTTGTTTATTTCTATTAAATGGACATTTTGTTTTCATGCTTCTCTTCCAACATCTTGTTTTGGTTTCCTCGAAAATGAATAAGGATAAAGAACGAGCCCCGCGGTGATTTTGGAAACCAGGATTTTCTCACATTATACAGGTTGTGCTTTTCCTCAACCGAAGGAAGTTGTGCGCTGTAACTTTTTTTTTTAGAGGTTGGAGTTTGTTATTTATTTTCCTTGAAAACGGACCCGATTTTTCAGCCGGTTGAGCTCCATTTTCTGCTCTAACGAGGTTCCAACTTGGCAAGTGAATGGCTCAGTCATTCTTCACCATTCCTGTCTTTCTTTGTCCTCAAAAACGTTCATTTTAGTGAAGAAGCCATGGATTCGAATTTGGCGAGTCAGGCATCTTTGCCGCAGCCTGAAATGGCTCATGCATCACAATTGGATTCTGTAAATCGGTTTAATCCTCGTTTTATGTTTCAACAAAACGAAGATTTCGTTAATCCACGTCCATTTGCCAGTCAATCTTCTCGTAAGTCTGCTGAAGACCAAGAATATGAGATTCGCAAACTGGCTTCTGAGTTCGAAAATTGTTCTCTCGACTCGATTGCTGAGAAGATTCGAATGGATCCTTATGGTGGAAGTGCCGAAAAGCTGCGCCAAATTTTTGGAGTTTGCTGGCTTAAGCAATCCTGTGAAGACCAAGAAGACGCCGCTGTTCAGAGAAATCAAATTTATGCACAGTATGTGGATGCTTGCAATATTTATCATGTGAAAACTCTAAGTTCTGCTTCGTTTGGTAAACTTGTTCGCATGCTATTCCCTACCATTAAGACTCGGCGGCTTGGCACTCGAGGTCATTCAAAATACCACTATTGTGGCTTAAAACTACGTGGTCATGAACCATTTCGAAAGCATCGTCGTATATCTGATTCCAGTGTTTCTCCTGATTCTTCATTATCGTTTACGAAATCCCTCTCTTCTAACTTCGATACCGATGCTGGCCAAATGCCTCCTGCTTATCCTCCTTCTGTTGACCCTACTACTACTCCCGTAACAGCGAAAGCCAGCGCTACCTCTCTTTCCGACCCATATACCTCTTCCTCACCTCCAATTTCTTTGTTGACTTCTTCTGTCAACATGCAACCGCATTCCTCCAGCTCTCCTAGACTTTTTTCATCTCAACCTTCTACCATACCCACTCAACTTCCTCCCCAACCTCTGCCATCGAATTCTGCATTTTCATCTTCTGTTCACCATTTTACATCTCCATTCACATCTTCAAACTCAAATCTTGGCCCATCCATGCGTTCTGATACAAACGCTAATTTTTGGTATGCTCAAAATTCGGTTTATAAACTGAAGCTTAAGTTTTTACCCCCTCATAAACTTCCCTGGATTCCTTCATTAGATATCTCTTCCTTTTCACTACCTCCTATTGATTATTATTTAAGTACCGCTTTTGATAATCACGAGGCAAAGGTTGCACTCATGACGGTATATTCCTCTCATTGCATTACCCTTATTGAATCAATTCGTTACATGCATCTCAAGCAGTTCCTTTCCGAAATATCTAGTTTCCCGGAAAGCCTTTCTCCCTCTCTTCTTGCATTACTTGCTTCGCCCTTCTTTTCGAAATGGATTGAGCAATCGGATACGATAATGTATCGAGAAATACTAAAACTTTTGTTTCCCATGACATTACAAGTGGTGCCGACTCCTGTCTTGGTGTTGCTGCGTCATTTGACGGAAAACCTTCTTAGTCACATATCTAGTATTTACAGCTCTCATTCACCTTGTCTAGCACAAGTAAAAATCGAAACTGCTGCTGCCTTTAGTAATCTTTTGTCTCGTCTTTTAAGGGTAAATGATACGGCTCATGCTGCAGCTAGATTTCTGGCTAATCCCGCCGACAGGCAACTCATTTGTTGTGATTGGGAACGATTCGTAAATACTAAAGTGATTGTGTGCCGAGAAGTAATGTATAATAATAAAGAGGCGGTAAACGCTCTTGACGAATGGTTTTCTCTCCTTTCGACTTGCTCTAGTCCTTCAGAGCTTCTTGATCCTTTAAAAGAAAAGTCAAACGTTAATGACATGGCTATGCACAGGATAGAGTTGCGTCAAATCGATGGAATTTTAGACAGAATGGCCGATTTCTTTTTGGAATTGCCTTCAAGATTCCCTTCTTGCTCCCCGCGAATGTTTTTGCTTTATTTAAGTGCACTTCAAACAAGTGTACTTCGGGAAATTACGGTTGGCGGGGGTAAAGCATTTGGTGCTTTATGGGTTATACGATGTTGGGTCGATGAATACATGACTTGGGTTGCTGAAATTGGGGGGTTCTTGGATGACGGCAATGATGAAGTATCTCATGCTCACTTCCATAGTAATGATGCCTTATCCTCCGAGCAGTTAGCGCAATCCTTACATTCTCGCCAGCACATTCCCCAGCAATTTCCTTCGAAATTTCAAAATGAGGTATCTCCGCTCCATCCTCAGCAAGAACAACCTACTAAACCAGCTGTATGGGATGCTTATGACACTATACAGAAGCAAAGGGAAGAAGATTATATGTCTATTGTTTTTGATACAAATGGTGCTTGTAGCTGATGTATATTAAGGAAGTGTTTTCTTTTTTTATTATTGTTTCCTTCAATACTGGGTTTATTTTAATTGTCGTTCATCTTATTAAGATATGTGTTTATGAATATCCTTGTTTTGCCTTAAGTACTTGGGAAAAGTATAGGATACACGGCAAACTTTCATTTGATTCTTTATTCTTTTATCTTTGGTTCTTTCGATGTCATCCGTCATTTTTGCTTTTTGGTTATCTAATTTCATTCATTTTCATTTGGTTACGGCATTTGTAATAGAAGATACTTTTTCGTGGTCTGCATTTAACTTGACAACTAGAATGTTTGATTATGTAGAAACTGAGTAAAAGCGTATTACCAAATGAGAGAAACAGTAAATTTTTGATTTTCTATTAACACATCCTTTCTATTTGAAAGTTATAATTATTAACGAGCCAAATGCCAAAAATAATAAACCAGCTATAAAACCCAATATGCATGCATAGCATTAACATTACCAAAAGCAAACAAAAGAACAAGTAGGAGAATCGTTATTATTTTAAGTAAGAAGGTTTTCTTCTTTCTTTAAGTTTCTTGTATTGTCCTTTACGACCACTCATCTTTGATTTTTGAATCTCAAGATATTTCTTCTTAAAGTAACCACGACGTTCGGTATCATTAACTAGTTCATCCGTGATGGTTGATTTTCGTTCACGGGTGGGAATACGGCTAGAAAAGTAATCTTGAGGACCCTCAATGACGGTACCCGTCTGGAAGTACTTTGGCATTTGTTTCGCATTTTCTCTCCTATAGTGACGTTTTGGATCTAAGACGTTACGCATCTTTAAAAGCTGGATGTCGCGCTTTACGGACTCAGTTAACTCGGTTGCCGGCATGTCAAACCAATCTCCTCCAGCAGTGTCCTTAACAGCCTTTTTCTTTTTGGTGATTCCGGGAGCAGGCACGTGAGGATTTAGGGTAGTTGGTTCTTCAATGGAAGAAGATTCATCCACATAAGAGGGCACGTTTGAAACCAATTCGTCCTTCTTCACACATGGGACATTCTTTTGTTGAAAATAGGAAGGTAAATTACAAGCAGATCCAAGCAAATGAGGAATTCTAGAAAAAACAAAACGTTAGTCAAAGAAGAAAAAACAAAAATCCAATTTCCAAATACATACTTGGGTACCCAGTTTTGCTTTGGTAACTCGCTCGTTTGGTTAGCTTGTTTGTCTTGCAAACTGGTTTTTGCAGACTGCAAAAGCCTTGATACTGCAGAAAGATCAAGTGAAAGCTGAGCCTGACTCATTCTTGTTCGCAGAATATTGTCAATCCTGTTTTGGTAAAGGAAGAGAAATTTCACAAACTGGACAGTTGTTCTCCAGTATGGGTAACAATCACGTATACAGAAGTTCATTAAAGTATGTAGTAATGTGGCCGTAAACATTAAAAGCAACTAACGAAATATTGTCAGTTTCGTTAAAGCTAATAACGAATGCATGAATCTCAGCGTTCGTTCATTTAGGATAATAAATCATACCTTAGCGTGCGTACAAATCGATCTAACGTAATGCGGAACATTTCGCAATTAATTCCACCTTTCTCCAAAGGGGGAGGCACCTGCGTGTAAAGAGGGTGTTTCACTACAAACTCAGTGTAAAGAGTCGCGTAGATTTGGTGCAAAACATGGGTTAAAGGTTCGACTTTCGGACTTGTAAAAAAAACCAAACGTAGATTTGTAGGAGTTTCATAAAAATGAAGCTTGTATTGACTGGTCGTGTACGACAGAAAGTCGTCTTTACCATTAGATATTTTGCGAACCATATTTCGTAGAGAGAATATCACACCGAATATAAGTTTTTCGACATCTTCTTCAAACGTTGCAGACTCTAGTTGGGATACTAATGTCTCCATTGAATTGGAATCCGCTGGTTTCCAGCGATGTGCAAAAACACACTCATCTAAGGAATGTTAGTTGCTGTCTCAAAGCATGCTCTATCATGCGTACTTTTTCTGCTAAAGATGTAAAACGCGTAAACAGCCATCATTTATTGACGACAGGGCTTTTTTCTACGAACGAGTGAGAATTTGTCAATCCCACAGTTGGAAATTCAAGTTATAGGCAGAAGGAAGCTTGATTTTGGTGATGAAAGCTGGGATAAACATACCCCCTCGTCATATATACTCTATTTTATCTTCTTCCAATGATACGAAAAAATAGTTTAATTTCAATTAAAGTAAAAGTAAGCGAAGCATTGATCTTCGCTTATTTACGTATCTGATGAATATTAAGGTAATAAAGAAAACAAGATTCGCCATGGTAGAAAGCCTCTTTCATCCATTATTTATTTCCTAAACACAAAGAAATTATTTATACTGTCTATTGAGCATGCTCTTTACTATTTGCGCCACTGCTTCTAAGCGTCACCAATGTAGGACCACCAAAAATACATGCAGAAAAGACCCAACTTAGCGTACTTGCCAAAGATAATTTCTTCGCAAGACACATTCTTAAGGCAAGGAAAGCTTCTAACCCATGCACGATGACCAGAAAGTAAACTGAACCATACAAAAGTCTGGGCCCCAAAAGTTGACGGCTACCGGCTTGTTAACTTTGCTATGCTTAAAATATCTAACAAGAATAACTTACAGTTCTTCGAAACGTGTTCCGTGATAATAGGGCTCAATAAAGACAACGTACATCTGCAAAAAAATAAGCGACAGAACAAAATAACGCCAAAGTGCGTTCCTAGAAACATGAATCTGAAGCGACATTTTCTAATTGTAAACCCTGCTTTTTAGAAAGATTAACAAACAGTAGACGTATATGAAGTTGCTGAAAGTGAAATATATCGCTCTACGTGGCATGTTCATCCTTGTAACTTGACGTTTGATGGTTACTTTATTAAGAAATGCAGAAAGAATAAAGTGGGAACATTCGCAGGCTTAAAAAGTTCTTCTTTGCATGAAATGAAATAGATCAATGTTTAAATTTCTTTAGATCTAAACAGTTCATTTATCCTGCTTGACTTAATGTGAACCTATTGTAGAATCGATTAAAAGAGAGTAAACACTATATGATACACAAACTTATTATATTTATAGCCATAATTTCAATCTAATAAACAAACCACCAAAATCCCGTTTCCTTTCCTTTCGCTAAGAGAGCATCTTTTCTATCTCAGTCTTCTGTTTTTTGACGCTTGCTTGGTGTCTTTTTTGCCAAGCTGTCTTTTACGTTGTCGTAAAGATTTTGAAGTAGGTTTTTCTCCTTTTCTATCAAAACGATAGCGTTCTTTTCGTCTAGAGTTTTCGGATCTTCAAGTTCAGGGTACATTCGCAAACGATTCTCTATAATCTTCAACAGCTTTCGACAATGCTTTGGCTGAATTTCTGACTTTTTGGGTACTTGAGTAGTCTTTTCCTTTTTCTCCATAGTTGCAAAAGACAAACAGATGCCTGTGAAGTCTAAATCACCCGCAGAGAACGTGAAATCTCTTTGCAGTGGTTAGCTTTTGCTCGAAATAAAAAAGTGAATTTTTATCACTTACCCTTCAATATTTGAGAGGACTTCTTTATATAGAAGCAATTCTAATCTCTCGTCTACTTCTTCTTGTCCAATCTTCTTTACATATTCCGACAACCAGTCCTCACCTTTGATCAACACAAAATCATAAGGAGTCCCTTCTGGTTTTGTAAATCCGTATTTTCGAAACAACTCTGAATTGTCAATTTCTCCATATGTGTTCCAAACTTGCTCTCCCTGCTTGATATCACGGCAAGCAATCATGGTCAGCCGACCATCCAAATCGTAGAGACGAATCTAAGTGGTTAGAAACCTATTTACCTTCAAAAAAATAACTTCTTACATTGCATAATTCATCATCACCGTTAAACATATCCGCAACGGGACACATTGACTTTTCAAACTCTTCAGGATCATATTCTGATTCCACATCACTATCTTCTGCCTCGGAATTTCTATCTTCTTCTTGTTCAGCTTTACGATTTCCCTCCTGTTCAAGGAAGGAAGAGCCTTTTGCGCTTTTTACCTCTTTACTAGTGGATGCTTCATGCGGAATATCTTTCGACTCATCTCCCTCTTCCTCAACTGCAGACTCCTCTTTGGATGCTGTTTTCTTTGTGTCAAAGCTATAAGCAAGCATAACAGCTGCCATACGAGCATAATCATCAAAGCGAACATTCGACAGTAGATCCGGATATTTTTCTTTAATAGGTTCAATGGAATCCTTCCAAAGATGATCAATCTCTTCATAATCTCGATTAGATTCAAGGACCGTACCACTTAGCAACTTCTTTTTCTTTTCTTCTTCCCAAAAGAATGGAGACGTAATCCGATCTCTGTTTGGAAAGACATCCAAATAGGGCCTCCAAAAACTATCCGACTTGCTATTCTCGTAAGCCATTGTAAGCAAAAGTGCTGCCCAACCGGGCAAATCTACAACTTCGGAAATCTTTGACAATTCTGAATTCGTAAAACAAAGGACATTCTCTTTTCTAAATGTAACGAGTTCTTCATCCTCCTGCAATGTATTAGCTACCAGTAGATACATTTATTTACAAAGCCCTTACTTTGATATCTTGAGCAGCGACAAAACCGATTCCAAGAGACGGATGGACGGATCGAAGATCTTTTAATTCTAGCTTTTCAGATATACTGTACCCGTTCTGTTCAACGGCCCATTTCAGCATGTCAAGCCCTTTCTTTAACATTTTCAAATACCACTGCATTTGCAGGCAGCTGTTACATATGGTGGACTTGTGTTTATGAACATACACTACGAAGTAACGTTTGCTACCACTACGATAATTTCATATCCTTCACTATGTTAATAAACATGCTGTTTTGCAAAAGTAGCATATCCAAATTTCGCAAGTACCCTTGTATAATCGATTTTGCTTAATTTGAACTTTTGATTATGAGAAGAATTCGTAGATAAAGGGTATTATTATCAAATTTATCTGTAGCTATTTCCAAAATTTTAGTCATAAACGCTTTTCATGAAGGGGTACATTCATTGGTAACATCATCAAGGTTATTTTCATTTCTCACGATAAAAAGGAAGAAGAGTTTTTGCTTAAAATACTCATAGTGTCTTCTTTACTCCAAGTCTTTGCTTGAGCAATAGCAGAAACAGATTCTCCCACAAGCTTGTCAAGGCTATTGGCACTGTGATGGTCACTTTCTGGTAAAATTCGGTCATCCGGAGCAGATTGAATTGTATCTTCCATCTTTTTATAACGACTGTTGATGCCAATGGAGAATGAGTAGTAAAACTCGGACGGCACTTTGTGAGCAGAAAACAAGGAAATCTGCTGACCACTCCCAGAGTAACTGTGAAAACAGATTCTTGGTGGATAGTTTTTTTTTTGACCTTCTCTTATAGATTCGTATTCTCCTGGTTTGTATCTCTTCAATTGAGATTTTGAGGGTATCCAATAACCATCCCAGAATTTCGATAAAACATCGTATATATAAGTGTAAGTTTGCACTGAATGAATACTGACAGTCCTTTGTTCTTTCGATGCCAACTTCAGCTGGGATTCAAACACTTTGATTTGATGTTCCATACGAACATAGTGAGGCGATAACGGTCCTTGCGGCAAAGAAGATCTAGCATCATAAGGCCCAACAGGCAATCGGAAAGGCTTGTCTAATCCAATTTCGCCAACCAAAGCAGAAGGATGTTTGGCGAGAAGTCGGGAAATGGTTTCTGAAAGTTCTGTAAGGGATGTAGGTTGAGGTAAAGCTTGAATAAAATCATCCGGTGGTTCAGGTGAGAGGATTTTTTTATAATGTTCAGTCTTGATAGTCGATTCATCAGACTGAGTTAACCCATTAGGATCATATATCAGATACGAAAACCAAGGATGAATACCAAAGCTTGGAATTACCTTTTCGGGATACTTTTCTGCCAATTCTGAGACATATTCTTGATCCATAGGGCGAGTACTCATGACTATAATTTTCCCCAAAGACAAATCTGGGACGAAATGAAGATCCTCTGGTGTATCTGTTGGGTGGCAATGAGCGTCAATAATCGTATTTAAGCTCATTCTGAGAAGGAAGATGAATAGCTTTCTTTTATAAATAGATGTAGTTCGTTCCCTGTTAAAACAAGAAATAATCCAAAGGATATACCACCTTACCGAATGGTTCTCTTAATAGATATCAAACTAGCTCTTTCTTTTTTAAAAAAAGAAAAATTCAAGAGCTGTAGAATAAAAGTTTTAGCAAGGTAAAAAAAAGTGAGTGTATGTAATTATTTAGGTAAATCTTTCGTCAGTAGAATTTTAGTAGAAAACTGAACAACATCTTTCTGCCTAAAGACTCGAAAATTTCAATAATTATAGAAATTTAAAAGAAAAACAAGGGTTTTCTATAAAAAATAGTTATGGAAGATCATCAGCCAGCTTCATTTACTGCTACACTTTCAAATCCCAGAAACAACATCATTGGGATCCTTGTTGTGGTCATTGGTAGTTTGATTAATCTGCTTCATGTACATCAAACGAAAGAAGGAGAAAAAACAAAATCCCATGTCTCATTGGGACCTCCAGGACGCATAAAATGGACCACACTCTCAATCAATAGAGAGGTTCCTTGTGATGTAAAACCCAAAGAATTAGTCTTCAAAATATTTACAACTTTTGTCCTCTCTCAATTGACCTTGCTCACATTTGACTTGGCTATATTCGGTTTAACAAGCATGGGATTAATTATCACCTGGAAACTTTTTGAACAGGCATGCAAGAACAAAGACGATGACAAACTTTTAGCTGAACGAAAGGAAAGGTTTAAAAATCAAGGACAAAGCAAGCAGGAAGATAAAAAAAAGTCACAGAGTTTAAAGAAGAAAAAGAAGCAGATTTAAAAACTCACGTGAAGCAGATTTTTTAAAATAAGTTCATCAGTAGTTTCATTTAATGAAATTTTTATTCCTCAACGTTTTTAAAAACACAGTTCCATTAACGTAATAAGATTCGGCATTTATTTACATTTACAAAATAACTAAAAACAAAAAAATGCGACAAGCCTGCTTAGAAATAATCTAATCAAGATATTTGCGCAAAAATATAATAATCCTTTGTCATAGTAACTATACATAAAAGAATGAATAAGTTACTCATCAGCAACATGATACGAAGTTTTTCTCATATCGAAAAGACGGCGACGAGCTGCAACCAATTCGTTTTCTATTTTCAGGATCTGTACCTGCTGTTCCATCTCTTGTCGACGATACTCGTGAACACCAAGACTGGAGAAATCTTCATGCTCCATTTCTTTCGAACGCAATGCCATAGTCTCTACTTGTCTTACTAAAGCCTTGCATGCATCTGTTACTGCTTTAGCGGCTTCTTCCAAGTGATCCTGTGTCTTGGATGCAAAGGTTGCCTTGACTCGTGAAGCAGCTACTAACTGAGCTGTAGCAGCTGCCACACCATTCGATGCCACAATTAAATGCTCGAAACTAGCTTTACCGTTGATAACGCCATCGGCAGTTTCAATTAAAGTGACAGTAGCACGAGCAACAGCTTTAGCAGCGGAAATAAGTCCTTCCGTCCAGCGATTGTGCTTTTTATAAAATGCACCTCGAGAGCTAGATCCTCTACCTTGTGCGACAATTTCAGCTTGGGAGGCAGTGGCAGCTTTAATTAGTCTGGCAATCGCTTCGGTAATAGCAATAGAAGCAGCTAATAAGGAATCATGTACTTGCAATTCAGAAGGAGACAAATTGACATCCTTTGGTTGAGCAGCCAGGCCTTGCAATTTAATAATAGCATTCTGAATTGCATTAGCCGTCTCAGCCAACTGTCTGTCTACAAGTTCTTCAATATTATCCCCTCCTGTACTTAATAAGCCAACTGCACTTTCAGATTCCTTATTTAAGAACTTTTCAGAATATTGAGATAGCTGCTGCAAACGTTGTTGCATTTCTACGTTTTCGTTAATGACCATTTCTGTTTTTTGATCGACATCCATCTTCATAGTAGAATGAGAGAATAAGCTTGATAAAAACCTTTTTGCTAGTTCAATCATTTGCCGTGTCTGAGATACTAATTGATCAGATCCTTGATCATCACCAGTAGATCGACTCAAACCTTTAGAGTTATTAGAAACCTCAGACATTGCAGTTGAAAAGGAATTGACACTGTTAATGACTTCAGAATGATCAGCGTTAGGACCATCAGCAAAGTAGTTGTTGAATGCAGTTGCAAAATCCATACAAGCATTACTGGCATTTTCAATAATAGATAGCACAAATTCTGGTGTTGCATATTGATTTCCTGCATGCATAGGAGAATCCAGTTCATGCAAACTAGTATCTAAACGCTGGATACCAGTGAAAAGCACAGAGTCAACAATATCACTTAACTTTTCTAATTGTGACTTCAACAAATCATCTATCTGTGAGTCCATAGCTTGATCAACATCGCTGCGATCTAGTTGGAGGTTCTTCAACTGCAAGAGGGATTCATCAACAGCAGCCTTTTGAATTTCTACTTCTTCTTCTTTTTCCTGTAAAAGTTTACGATATTGAGCTTCAGATTTGTTTAATTCTTGACGGAAGCCATCCAACTCTTGATCTCTTATACGAAGACTTTCTTCCAACTCAGCGACTTCCCTATTATATCGGCTCAACAAACCCGACAATTCCGATGACTTGCTACGCTCAAGAGATGTCGCTTTTTCTTGAAGTAATCGTAATTCACGCTCGTTAGCCTCTTGTTTTCCGCGTTGGGCACGGTGCATCGTATCCAATTCATGGCGAGCACGATCGCGTTCGAGGATCATATCGGCAAGCTCGAGGTTCTTGTTCTTAATTTCACGTTCCATTCGTTCTTTCTTTTCAATAGCTTCTTGTGCAGAGTTTGCCTTAAGCTGAAGCTGTTTGTACTTAGATAACAGATCCAAATGCTCCTGACGAAGCTGCGTGTAGAGTTTAGCAAGCGCCTCGTATTTGCTCTTCCAAGTGCTGATTTGGCTCCTTAAAGAATCAATTAGATCGTCATTCTGGTGAATTTGTTCCTGAATATTAACGCCAGACTGGTTTAACTCGTTCTCCAATGCTTTTACTCTAGCATCGTACTGGTGAAGAAGCATATTGCTCTGTTCCAATTGAGCTCTAGTGCCAGCTAATTGCTGTTCCATGCCAGCAAGCTGTCCTTGGCTTTGCATTTGCATCTGTTGTTGAAACATTTGTTCCTGAGCAGCTCGCTGCTGATCAGCCTGAGCCCTTTGAATAGCCTCCATGGCTTGTTGATGTTGTTGAGCAGCAAGGCGCTGACGTTCCATTTCAGCAGATTGTTGGGCAGCAAGAGCTTGTTGTTGTGCGGCGATTTGTTGGTCATATGCTGGTTCAGACCAAAACTCTTGAATGGATTCAGGTTCACTATAATTGGGAACAGGTTCTATATCGTTTGCTGAGGGGAAGTTCATTTCCAACTGAGAAGAGCTGCCTGTTTGCTGAGGGCCAATGGAAGATGTACCAGTCGGTTGCGGTGCCACGGAAGCAGGACGCTTTGGCAATTCTGGCAAATTATCATCACCCTCCAGATCTGGTGGATCATGGGGAAGACGGGGAACAGAAATTAAGCTAGTCAGGTAACGAAGGTTGGAGCAATCTGCATAAAAATGACGAAGACGATGGTGTTGAGATATATATCTTTGCTTCAAAGGTTCTAATGTATCAGCACCATCGATAGTCTTGTATAATGCACGCAGCATACTAATCAAAAAACGGTAGATACCGTATGACTCTTGGACTAATGGAACCAAGGCAGAAATACGACACTCGTTTTTACTAGAACGTTTGAAAGAAGAGAAAATTTGCTTTTGAAAATCATCAATATGGTCTTGGAGATTCATCATATCGTAAACTGTTTCATAACCTTCATTAGGATCATCAACTTGTCGAAGACTAATGTATTCCTTGTACTCAAAAGTTCCATTAAATTCAGGATGCTGAGCATGAAAAGCAAGCTTGTCCAATAAATAGTCTACGTAGTCTCGAATCAAGCCACTATAGCCTCTCGTTCCTTCTCCTCCAGGAAATTGGCGAGCACATGTTTTCAGCCATCCTCTTTCAGGTTGCGAATCTTTTAATGCACACCTATGACCTTCTTGAAGTACTCGATGAATTGCAATCAAAGCCTTAAAAGTCTGTATTTCGCTAGCAAACAATGGCTGTACTTTAACAGCCGTCCAAAAGGGCCTGGCTGTATGATGATCCCAGGTAAAAACGATGCAACTACGTACATGCTTCCTTTTTGGAGCTGTTTCATCAACACTAGTCGCTTTTCGCACGCTTGTGACCAAAGACGCGTCTGACTGCATATGGTCTGCTTGTAAACGAAAGGAACTCATATTGCAGCGCTTCCCAATGGTAACTAACCAATTGTCTCCTCCAAAAAAAGATTGTAATAGATCAAAATCTCCTTAAATTTGTTCAAAATTAGCCAATGGCCTTTCCTCGTAAAAGAATGTGGTTCTTAAAAGGAACCACATCCGTACATCATGACTGAAATCATGAAATTGAGAAGCGGAACGAGTTATGCTATTATTGTTTTAGAACAAGCTGTAACGATACAAAAGAAATGATGATGGAAGACAATAAATTAGTATTAAAAATAACATGCATATTCACTAACATATGAATTTGTATGGTGAAAGATATCTATTAACAAGTATTATGATTACGTTTTCTGATATGTTTTCAATGGATTACTATTTAGCTTAGCTTATTGGTAGTAAACAGAATCAATCAACTATTCAACATATTTCATATACACTTAATGTACCTGTCGTAAGTTTACCAATCTAAGGAAAGGAATGTTTTTTCGTATAGTTCTGCTTGAGCTTTTGCCTTGCTTTGTGTCTTTGCTCTGTCATAATATATTTTGCAAGACTTTGACCGACATAAAACAGGATCAGAAGATGAAATACAACTGCATCCGCGACATATATCTTCTAATCTTGCTAATCGAACAGCAACATCCTTGCTCTGTTGAATAACTCTAGTCGTAGCCGCTGGTATATTTCTCAAACAGTCATCACAAAGATATTTATTCTCGGAAGAATTTTGGTTGCTTACCATGTTCCGAAGACAGGATGAACAAAGCCTTTCTGTCAAAAATTTATCTAAAGTCTTTTTATGAACTTGGGAACCGTCATCCAAATATCCTGTTCGTATCAGCTTGTGAAGTCGCTTCGGCATCTCATTGTACCAAGATTCAGCACTGGCACCCAAAAGATTCAAGAATCTATCTAACGGAGGTATTAGATTGTGCCGTATATAATAATCAATATCTAGTTGTGAAAAACTGTCCAAAAGGTATTCCTCCGGAGAGACAGAACGATTCGCCAAAGTGGTCCCTGGTGCTCCCGCTATGACCAAATATGGAACACGTTCACCATATTGAGGCTCAGATCTAGGATCTTTAGTCATTAAACGTCTTGCCATACTAGCCCCCGGAGGGGCTGTACTTAGCTCTTTGTATTTATCCATGCGCACTTCCTTGTTATAACAGAAATCCATAGCTGGAATTTCTCCGGACATAATTTGGGAACAGACTTCTTGGAACCCCTTTTTCACTTGCGATAAATCTTTAGACTGAAATAACTTTTCTATGCAGCTACGAAGGATCTTCTGTTGAATGGGTGTGCCATCTCGTCGCACTGTCTCAATCCCTTTAGCGTCAAAAGAGGGAACAGCCTCACTCACTTTTTCATACTTGTAACCAACGTACCTTTTTTTTGCCAGTAAAAAGCAAGGTAAGTATACCTTTTCGAACTTTAGACGAATTGGTGAAGGATACATTGAGGTAATTTCTGACGCAAGCAAGTGGCCAATCTCAAATGCTTGTTCTTTAGTTTGTCCCGGTAATTCGACAAACAAACTATCAGTGTCACCGTAAACAACTTTTGCGTTATAACTTTCATGGTTGTTGATGTAGGAAATTGCGTTTCCAAGAAGTTCTCTTCCTGTTTCGACAATCGTGTCAGCAATTTCTGAGCAAGGCATTCGACCTGAGAAGGAAGCAGACGTATAACCATATGTTACATTTGCAATCAACTTTAGTGCCAATTGCCGACTATCTAGAATTTGATATACATATGCAGAGTCACATTCTTTCATTCCCTTTTTTATCATAGCCCTGGTTTCGATAAGTTCTTCAAGCATTTTGGCTATCAAAGACTTTCTAATATCTTTGTTTACATATGCGTATCCATTTGGTGAAATATATATGTTGTCTCTAACAAAGTCTAATACACGAGGATCGACAGAATAAGACATAAATCCAAGTTTAAATTTTCCGTTAACAGATCTTATCGGTCCTAAACAAGTGGAATAGCACAAATTATATGCTATGATGATAGAAGGATACAAGGATTGAAAATCTAGTACCAACACAGGATTATGATACATATTGGATTTGGGTTCCAAAACTAATGGTAAAGCTTCCAGCGCATTTTGCTCAGCTACTTGCTTAGCACTTGGAGAAACAAGCACATAGTTCTCGGATTTTGCAATACGAAACATGATTGCTTCGACTTTAAACTGTGAACCTCTCGATATAACAGACATAAAGTCAATACCTACGACTCGTGCCTGCTCCCGGATTTTCGTAATGATTGATCTTGAGGATAGTATTTCCAAAGTAAATTTTGTTCTTTTCAACATGTACTGAAACAGAATATGTTTGTCATGATAAACAGGTGTACTCCAGAGTTGTACTAAATCTCCTTGTCTGTAGAAAGGTGTTTGGATACCAAATAAGTGAGCGACCACATTTTCTAGTGAATAGTTCAAAAGGTTAATTTCTCCTCTCATTATCCGCCAAATATTTAACATGTGTCGCCCAACAATCTTAATTGATGATGTCGTTGAATAATGCCAAGCATCATTCTTTTTCGCAAAGGCTCCCTTCGTTGTATCAGCCAACCGTGAAAGCTGCTCCGGAAGATCATAATTGAACTTGTATGCCGCTCTTTCAATAAGATACCCCCACGAGCTATTATGTACTTCGTAACCGCATAATATTGTGGGATCTAATTGACGCGTCAGGGAAATTATTTCATTCAGTAACTCAATTTCAGAGAAAACCACTAAAACTGTAGCACCTGGAAAAGATTTTTCAAAAGCAGCGCTTTCTACTTTGGGAGAATTTACAATAAATCCATATTTTTCAATGGAACGAATGTTGGCATTTTCTTGATAAGCCCAAAAACAGCTTTCTACGGGGTCTTTGGAAGGATCAGGAAGTAGTCCATTTTTGCTGCTGCAAAACAATTCAAGAGATAGTATACGTATAGAAGCATAGGGATCTTTGCTAAAGACCTTTCGCTGACTAGCAGATGGAGCTTTATCAATATTGGTTTTTATTTGTTTTTGTTTAGACCAATTATTCAATTCAGAAAGGGTTGGAGGAGGAAGAGCATATTCCCATGTCGTAGACGGTTTAACAGACGGTAGCTTAAGCGATGTACTCACTATACCCTCTTCAACATGACCATCGAAGTGAAAATCTTGAAGGTATTTTGCTGTAATGCCTCGCGGATAATATATATTTCCTAAATACTCTTGATAACCAGAAGGAATATCCTTCGCCAGACTGTAGTGTACATAGGGATACAGTATTGTTGGTAAATTAGCAGACACTAGCGTATCAATTAAATGTTGATGAGATGGCGGTTCTTTAGCAAAAATATATTCTTCTCTGCGAGGCTTATAGGGTAAGTAATATTCTTTTGGTAGCTGTGTCCACCTAGTTACCTCTTCAAAATTGATAGGTGGTTTTCTGTACTTTTGAAAGCGGACGAGACCAGTTTCAGGATTGCTAGAAGGAAGAGGACGTGAACTAGAAGATGACTCATCGGATGAAGCTATAAGCTCAACTGGACGTTTTCTAACATTACCACCTCCTTTAAGGCGTAAATTCGAATTTGGCGAATTCAAAGGGGAGCTGAGAACCCGATATGCTTCGTTCAATGAAGGAGGGCTTGATTTGGGAGAGTCTAACGGGGATTCGGATAATGGCGGAGATGAAGAGTTTGAAACAACTCCCAAATCTGAATTCGGCTGTACGAATGGGAATGATTCAAAGATGGAGTCTCCCATAATACGCTCCAACTCGGAATCCAACTGCTCGAAGGAATTCTCAACTTCAACATTGTTTGTTTTCATCTTCTCTTGGGATGGAGCCTGTATATTAGAAGAAACTTGACGATCTTCACTTGATAATTGAGAAATCGAGGCTAGACTTTGGGAGGAATAAGTAGGGTTTATGAAATGCAGGGCAACGAAAACTGTGGGTACTTCAGGCCACGGGTCAGAAATATTCAATGGTTCCAATTGAAAAGTCCTCCTACTAGCCTCATTTAATGATTTTGCGAAATCCTTTTTTAACTGATCTTCGTTTTTCCAATGTGGAGAACATCTAGTGATATTATCAGCGGTAGCCTTTAAAGACAATTGAGTCTGCTGTAATTCTGAGAAGCTAACAGTTTCATCCGTACTAATAACATTTCGTCTTTTAGCTTCCGATTTCCAGATTTCGGAAAGACTAGTAATAAGCAAAGAATCGTGTGCGGACGATGGCTCAACTAGAGAAGAATGAAGATTGCGTTCTACCAAATAATCAGAATTAAGGATTGCTTGAGGGGTCATATGAAACTCTAACTCACAGTATGACTTTCGTTCTTTCGAAGCTCGTAAATGTTCACCATTGCACTGAATGGGAGCACAACCATACAGGTTATAGTCAACCATAAATTGTAAAAGGTAGGGAAGATGAGACTCATAGACTTGAATAACTTTATTTAGGATTGCTCCTTGACGAAAAAGATCCACCAATCTATCCCTGTTTTTGGGACTGTAGAGAGCGATTTTTAAAAACCGTCGATAACCGACATTGTACCCGTAAAATGGGATTCCCTTGACGAGTTGAACACTTTGAACAGAAGGTCTATATTTTTCTGGCTGGGCTCTAGCAGCTAAAGCAAGGGCATGATGAATAGCAAGGTGCATAATATTAAGGAAAGTCGTTATGCTTCCCTGCTCTTCAATTTCATTCGAAAAGTCGGAATATTCAACATAGAGATAAGGAAATACATTATGAAGAAAGCAGCAAACTGTTTCTGAATTTTCGTTAATTCCAAAAATTCGAATGACTGGGAACAGTGGAAGATTGCCTTCATCATTGTCCAAATCATCAACCAAATCATCATAGGAAGGATCATAAGGTTCCAATTCCCAGTCAATGTACTCCAGCGAGAAATTCATGTGATGTGTTTACACATTAGCAATTTTGAACGACCTTTATGAAATGATATATAAGCCTTTTCGCAGAGAAACGAAATACCACAAACCTTAGAGTATATATCACCTATGAACTATAAAATTATTGAACAACGCTTAATCAATTGGAACCAAAGCGTACTTTCATGAAGGTTTCAATTACATTGATTTGTGGTCTACGAAGGTATTCCAAACATTTCTTACCTTCTTATATGAGCGGAAAACAAAACGAAATCGGAGCGAATTGGTCCAAAAAGAGATGTTTGACAAAAGCAGAGTGTTCAGATGGTGAGTTATTTGGATATCGTTTTAAGGTGAGGCAAATCGTTTTAAGAATAAATGTGAGCATTGTATCAAGGATGAGGGTTCTTCATTTAAAATCGAGAATTAAATTCTGAAGAATGAAGAAATTTTAAACACCTAGTTGTAGTTGATTAATTTCAAAGGCTAGTAGGAACTAGTTAAGTCTGCTCGACTAGAAAAAGTTATCTATGAGCCAGAACATATTTTTGAAACACAGCGTTTTGATACCTTAATATTAACTATGGTTTTCTTGAAATGTTAGAAACATATTCCATTAAGCCTAACCAAGAATCCTTCGTATAGTTATCTTTTCTCTCGTTTACTTTTTATTTTCATCTTCGAGTAACATGACAATGCCAGAAAATACTGGGTTTCTGTCGACATACGGCACAGAGCAACATTTACTCATTGAATACTTTTTTCGATGAGTTTTTGTTTTCTTCGTTCTTCTTCAAAGATAATGGCAACAGAATTGGTTAGGACTTTTCGTACTACTGATTGACCCATACTCTAATGAGGAAAGTCAGATTCGCTGACTCTACTTAATACGCGATCCTCTCGATATTTCCTACAATCCAATAAGCTTTATAATCCGTTGAAATCCGTTCTCGAAAAAACTATGGAAATTTCAATGTTCATTTCTTATGTTTCGTCTGTTTACATGTGATGACATCCAAGGTGACTACGGCATTATAATATACTACTTAATATTACATTTTGAGAGTCAGGTGATGGAACGCGGGTAGTGGATCCTTGATTACTCCTTGATTACTCCTTGATTACTCCTTGATTCCTTGACTCCTTAATTACTCCTTGGACAAAGAAAAAATTCGGGTATAAAAAAGGGATGTGAGAAGAAAAATGTTTGCTTTAAACAAACATCTTTTACCTTTCTTGATTATTTGATATCCGGCCGCCTTTCAAAAACGCTTGAAAAAATGTCGATTCAACAACTTGTCTTAGTTACTGGTGTCACAGGCTTCGTTGGAGCCCATGTTGCTGTGTCTTTGCTCAAAAAAGGTTACCGTGTACGTGGTACCGTCCGTTCCATGGAAAAGGCTAACGAGCTTGTCCGCTTAAATCCCGATCTCAAAGACAAGATCGAGTTTGTCATCGTCAAGGACATTGTTGAACCCGATGCGTTTAAGGATGCTGTCAAGAACTGCGATTATATCTGTCACGTTGCTTCTCCTTTTTTCTTTGACAAAGTAGATAATAATAAGACTCAACTTTTGGACCCCGCTGTTAAAGGTACACTCAGTGCCTTGGAGGCTGCCATGAATGAGCCTAGGATAAAGCGTGTAGTTATTACTTCTTCCTTTGTTGCTATGGCAGACTTCAGCATCGATCCATATACGGGTTATAACTATACTGAAAAGGACTGGAATCCGGTTAGTTATGAGGAGGCTGTAAGTACTAAGGATGGTTTTGTTGCTTATGCTGCCTCTAAAAAGTTTTCTGAAAAGGCAGCCCGCGAATTCGTAAAAGAGAAACAAACTCATTTCGATATCTGCACTGTTAACCCAATCTTTGTGTTTGGACCACCCATCCATCCCATGAACAGTATGGAATCTTTGAACACTTCTAACCTAATTATATGGAACCTCATTAATGGTTCCAAGGTACAACCCGATTTCCAACAATTTCAAGTCGATGTTCGTGACCTTGCCAATGCCCATATCCTTGCTATGACTAAACCGCAATTGAGTAACGGCCGTTTGCTCTTATCTCAAGGAAGCTTCACAACTGACGGTATTTGCAAAATTCTTCGTGAAAAATTCCCTGACAGGAAGGATGTCATATCTGAGCCAACTGATGTCCCTTTTAACGAAAAGCATTATGTATTGGATAATTCTTACTCCAAGTCCCTTGGTTTGCAATACTACAGCGAAGAGCAAACCTATGTTGACACTGCTTTGATGCTTTGGGCCCGTGCTAAGCAATTAGCTAAAGCCAAGCAACTTGCTTAAAGGTTGCAATTTAGAAATGTTTTGCTCTTCATCATTTATCATTTAGTTTTAGGGGTTCTAAGAACGTTTCTGCTTAAGATTGTGATATTGTAATTTGCAAAGTTATAGTATTGAAATCTGCAAGTTTTCCTTAGAATAAAAAAAAAAGACTGATGCATGCATTAACATTCTTCTGACTCGCCCAATCTCTTCTTCTTTCCCTTTCCTTTAGAAAAATATATAGCTAAATAAAACAATATTAAAATTGAAAGTTTCAGCAGTACTCATAGCATTTATAGCATCATAACAAGAAGTATTAATCTAGTTAAGGAGGAAATAAGCAATAGGTATTTGTTCTTCCATATAGGATTTCAATTGACCTTATTTACTATATAGAGCTGAATAGTCAATTCCTATATACCTAGTTGGCTAGTTAGTTCGACAAGTCGAATCTTTCATAATCTGAAATTCTGAACTACAAACTGAAAGGTTTATATCTGGTATAGTCAACGTCAAATACCTTTCTGTAAATGTTAGTTTCGTTTTTTTTATTGATTCCGTTCTCCGAAATTGTATTCAGAAGAAAACATAGCGCGTTTTCCCTGCTTTGTTTATTAATTGTAATATCCTTTAGTCTTATGATATTTACTACTATCCTACTATTACAGCGTACTGTAATACTTCTAAACACCTATCGTGACACTAACGATAAGTTAATTGATAATGTAGAAAGCAAGCTCGTATGTTATCTTGTAGGAACTGTGGAACCGCATGGAAATATTTAATATGCTTACTAATCCAGGACGAAAACAGCTATATATGTACACCGCAGCTCACCTTGTTGTAGATTTTGTGGAAACATCATCTGTAGTCAAATAAACCTACGAAGCTCGATTAATCAATAACAGTTGTTCAATAGATTACTCGAATATCTAATTTATCTTACATATCTAGCTTGTTCAATTTAGGAACCATGTCGATTCAACAACTTGTCTTAGTTACTGGTGTTACAGGCTTCATTGGAGCCCATGTTGCTGTGTCTTTGCTCAACAAAGGTTACCGTGTGCGTGGTACCGTCCGCTCCATGGAGAAGGCTAATGAGCTTGTCCGCTTAAATCCCGAGCTCAAAGACAAGATCGAATTTGTCATCGTCAAGGACATTGTAGAACCCGATGCGTTTAAGGATGCTGTCAAGGACTGTGACTATGTTTGTCATGTTGCTTCTCCTTTCTTTGTCGAAAACATCACAGACAACAAGACTCAACTTTTGGACCCCGCTGTTAAAGGTACACTCAGTGCCTTGGAGGCAGCCATCACTGAACCCAAGGTAAAGCGTGTTGTCATCACATCTTCTTTTGCTGCTGTCGTTAATCGAGGCAGGGACCCCAATGCTGGGTATAACTATACTGAGAAGGACTGGAATCCCGTTAGTTATGAGGAGGCTGTAAGTACTAAGAACGGTCTCAGTGCTTACTCTGCCTCTAAAAAGTTCTCCGAAAAGGCTGCTCGTGACTTTGTCAAGGAAAAGCAACCTCATTTCGATATTTGCACCATCAACCCTCCTTATGTGTTAGGTCCTCCCATCCATCCCATGAACAGTATGGAATCCTTGAACGTTTCTAATCAAGTTCTGTGGAAACTCATCAATGGCTCCAAGGTACAACCTTCTGTGCAAGCTTATCAAGTGGACGTCCGTGACATTGCCAATGCTCACGTATTTGCACTCGAGAATAAGCAACTGAGCAATGGTCGTTTGCTCGTTTCCCAAGGTCCTTTATTCACCAATCGCATAAGCAAAGTTCTTCTTGAAAAGTTCCCAGAAAAGAAGGATATAATTTCCGAACCTTCTGATGTCCCTTTTAACGAAAAAATGCACAAGGTAGACAGCTCGCTCTCCAAATCCCTTGGCTTGCAATACTACAGCGAAGAGCAAACTTATGTTGACACTGCCACGAAGCTTTGGGAGCGTGCCAAGCAATTTGCCGAAGCTAAGTAAGTTGTTTAACGACTGTCTTTCGAACCTTATGATTTCATTTTTCTTCATGTAGCATTTTTCTCTAGTTATTTTTATATAATTTGAATAGCCCTTAGTCTTAATTTGAAAATTTTAGAGTGTCTACCACTTTTAATCTTTTCCTTTGTCATGTATTCTGATGTAAAATTGAATTAGAAATAAATATAATTAGAGTTGGATATAACTTTAATTTTTTATAAGCAGATATTTAACTTCCATATATTTTTATGCCAAATTGATGAATTTCGGATGTTATTGAATATGCTATTTCAAAGGCGAAGCATTTATTATTAAGTTGCGGATTAAGATGACAAAATTTATTTTTATAAAAGACACAAAAGTAAAAGAGAAAGAAAGGAATTAAAAACCCAGACACCCGCCGGATCAAAACTGATTAATTAATTTCGTTCAATTAAAGCAACCAAAATTGAATGCATTTGAGGTTATGTTTATCGTTTACCAGAAGCAAACGACATGCAGAGCAAAACCATTTATTGTCATGTTTTTAAGTCATAAAAAAATAAAAAGACAAAAACACGGACGAACTATCGAAGAAACGAATTGGTTCGAAGAAATCTGTAAAGATTGATGCATATCTAAACCATCACATCAACTTAGCAGAATTTTTTTAGCCAATGAGGTGCATAATAACCTCATAGCTTCCAAAAAGTATACAAGCATTAGGGACCACTCTAAGTAGGTGAGCTGTTAACCCGCCATAAAGGCCTGCAACACCCTGTTCTTTCCAAACTAGCTGAAAGCATTGTAGCAATCCAGTATATTTTGGTACCCCATTCGTTGAAGGACTTTGACGCAACCGTGTACGAACAACTTCATGAGGGTAAGCAATGGCAGCAGCAATAAATTTAGCAAGTCCTGCACCTCCTAGTCTACCCGTCCAATCCAGAAATTTATCATATACTGTGTCTTTATAACCAAGCTCTCGTCTCCGAAGCTGTCGAAGGGCGACCGTGTGCTTGAATTTTTCGTAAACAACCCATTGCAAGGTACTTTCACCAACACCTAGTAAGCTGGCGGATAATCCTTTGTATAAACCAGATATTCCTTCTACTTTAACTGTTTTTATTACACAATCCATTGAAGATTTATAGCGAGCAGTTTGTCCGCTTCGTTTATCCAACTGTAATCGAGTTTTCACCAACCAAATTGGATTTGTAGCAGCAGAGGTGATCACACCTGCTATAGCAGCAGAAACTAAATGGACTTGAGATGATTCTTTACCGTCATTGAAATGATCAGCAATGATTCGTTTTCCGTTTCCATAAGAAAAAAAGTTGATGGATCGAGCAGGAATCGTTCCTACCAAATTAGGTCCAAGTCCTCGAAATAGAGCCCGTGCACCCTCGTGTACTCGAACATTATTTAAAATAACACAAGTGTCCACAAATTGCCTGTAGATGGCACGAGCTCCATGCTTTGGCCCAAATTGCTTCAGTATTCGATCCTTATAAAAGTCTGACTGAAGCCTTGTCTTGACAACATCTAAAGGAGCCGTAGCGATTGCTCCAAGCATCCCTGCAATTCTATGTTTCGTTAGTATTTCCATGGATTTTTCCTATGTTTTCTCGTTTGACATTGTAGCTTACCCTCCAGCAATAAAATGCGACGACGGCGAGGGAACACGTCGAGTTTCATCTCTTTTATTATCAATTTGATTAAGATTATTCGAAATATTTTTTTCGGAGGATATTGCCTCTGAATTTTGAGACATTGTCAAAGGTTCTAATTTTTGGCTCTTGGCAGTGTATTCCGCTTCGCCCGTGGGTTATTGGATTTTCAGGTAGAAGCAAACAGAGCTTATTACTTCTTACAAATAGTTTTGTATTTAATAATGTTAAATTTTATCAACTAAGATGCTTCGAAGTTGTCTTTGGTTTTATTTACTATTGTAACATAGTTATGATCACGGCATTTTTACTACAAGAGCTGAAAATACTAAATACTATTGCAAAAAATAGTCTGTATGATTTCTGAAGCTTCAAGTGAAAGACCGGTTTTCCCCATTTGTTTGTCACGGATAGAGGTAAGTATAGTTACTTGCAGGGCTGAATATGCTATCATTCGTCCAACTCATAAATTTTCGTGAATAATTTGTAAATTTTATTCTGCGGATTACCTTGCCCGTAGATATAATCCTTGCTCGTGTATTCTTCTATGCATAAAACTAGATAGGGGACATAAAATTGCATTACATAAAAGATAGCTTCCTTAAACTATTATCATCATATGCAAATATTAAAAATAAAAAGAAAAAATTCTTAGAGTTCTCGTAGATGATAGCTTTCCACATAATCTTAGGTCAGGAGCTATGATGAAGTACAGTTTCGGTCCTCAACCTTTGACGATTCATAAAAGTTTTATGATAGGCGACACCTACCAATCTCATCTGCATACTATAAGGTTACTGTTCAATGAGAGGAACAATCTTACCAACCATAGAATTGGACATCAGTCACTCTGGAAGATGTCAACATTCTATTCAACAAAGGGTAATATGAGCAAGTTCGGAGACTGCTTCGTAGCGCACTCATACAGTAAAGATAGAAGATAGAAACTAAAAAGTCGAGTTGAAAAAAAATGGATTTTCAATGAAATCTGACAAGCAGCGACAAACAAGTTATGTATACTGTACGGCACGTATTAAGAGACATGAGACTTGGTCAAAACATAAGTAAATAAAAAAAATCATAGAGTTCCGTGTAGCTTTTTTTACCTTTTGTATGCAAAGGTCGGTCCCATATATGGTCTGCATGCCCTTTTGTCTTCAAATAATCTTGGCTATTCTTTTTCTGGTATACCTCGAATAGATAACAAGATAAATACGCTAAGAGTAAAAATCGTGCTATATCTTTATGCATGAGAAGACAAACATCTTGTGAGAGTTAAAAGACAAATAAAGGGATATTGTATCTGAAATGGAAGAGAGAGTTTTCTTAAACATGATGATTTATGCTCTCAAACATCATCCTTCATAACCTCCTAGGTCCCTCTCGTAATCTTCACCGTCAATATATACCAGAATAAAATAGACCCATTGCAGATTTCGTGCAGGATAGGACTTGCTTAAGTCGTTTATTAACAAAGGTGGTAGATTGCTACTTTTCAATGTATTTTCATAAACAATAGCTTTCAGTAGGCACGTCGTTTTTTAAATAGGATTTGCACCATTCCCGAAATCTTTCTTGTGAAATGTTTCAATCATTACAGCAACCTTTTCGACCCTTCAAGATTCTTGAGGAGGCATCCTTGTAATATCTCAGCAAGAAACAGTTCGTTGATTGGAACCATAGTTGAGATATTGGTAAAGCTACCTTTTCGCTGTATCGCCTTTTCTTGGCAAATCCTCCATAGGAATCGAATCAACTTCATATTCAATAACAATTGGTCGAAAGTAAATGTAAATCGTAATTAAGCAAAAAAGAGCGAGGATTGAGCAAATAATAACAGCAGCGTAAACAAAACCGTCATAATCATTGGTGAATGCATACGCTGCGAAAAATGCACAAGAAACTACTATGTAAAATACAGTCGGAAACATCCAAAGGCATGCCAATGTCTGATTTCTACCGTACAAAGAATCCCAAAGACGCCTGTAATAATCCTCTTCAGGATTAAGAGCAACGTCAGATGTTAAAGGAGCAGTTTCCTCAAAATCCTCTTCGGGTTGACTCATTCTTAAGATTCTTAAGATTCTGAAAAAAAATGGTGGTGAATTTGAATGGGAGTAGCTGGTTTCAATGTCATCCATCTTCCCCTTTCCGACTGACGTCGAATACCATCCTCTTTCCTTCCCTTCCAAATTCACAGTGAATCCTCCTCAAAGAACCATCCTCAATTTTAAAGCAGCGGATTCAACATGTTTCAACCACGAGTTGTACGCAAATATCGCCTATCTGAAGATGATTCTTACAAGAAAGTCAGCGAAGACTTAGTAAACACAAATACATTAATGTTTATTATTAATTGCTGTATTTTATTCATATCTTTGATGGTTATTATCTTGGGATCAACTTATAAGTATCACGAAAAAGAAGAATTAGTCAATTGGCTTTATTTTGCTTCCGCTCCTGTATATCTTGTGCTCATGGTTTTTGTGTGTTTTAAACTCTACAAATGTACACGGACACCAAGAAAGGAAAAGGAGAGGCGCGATAGGGAACAGCAATTATCAAATGTACAAACCAATGGCCCTTCAAATCTTCACCCTCATCCTCAGGAAAGCCAGCCTTTACCGGAATACACTGAAACAAACAAGTAAAGAAGTGCAAGACAGGGTTGAAGATAGTCATGCGAAATTTTATGAGGAAATAGAAAATCTACCATCTAATCTGCAGTTGCTAATTTTTTGGTTTTCGCCTGAATTCCATTCTACTTGAAATCTGTCATAACAGTGTTTGGGAATAGAAGACTTCATTGAGGTTGAAATTTAAGACTGCGTATTCAGTCGATAACTTTATGACAATAAACTTTATGATAAGAGCGGACTAAGATAGAGCAGCCTTCAATGAACATTACGCTTTTCAGTGGTTGCATAGTTCCTTTTATTTACATTCCCATTTTCAAAAAATCGAAAATGTTATACGCTATGGAAGTGCTGAACTTGAAACCGTGGTACATATTCCTCTGTGTAAACTTTTCGTAAAGACTCGATGATGGATTCGGCTCAAAAAAAGGCAACCAGGAAAGGAAAACCTCCTTTATTGAATGAAGGATGTTTTCAAAAACTTTGAAGAGGTCAATGTTTGAGAAATATCTACAGGAGCTTTTCCTGGTCGAATTAGTTGAACGGTCATAATAACATACTTAAGGATTTGATATATTCTAATAAAAGTTCAAGTCCCACGAATTCTTATTTATTTGGCAACGATCATGAAATCATATGAACATACTTTAATATGAAGTCGTCACTCCGCTACTTGGTAAGTAATGTTCATTGATATAACTAGTGTTTATTTTAATCTGATTAAACATATTTTAGAATAAACCATATTGTAATCTATATAAACTTGAGATGATCAATTCATGCTTCTATATAAGGCGTGTCACTCTAGTTTCACCTTGTTTTCTTTACAACAAAATAATGTTTCGCTGAAACTTTGTAACACTGAAAGTTTACAAAATTTCTATTTAGACCTAATACTACAGAAACACTTCTTAATCCATTTATATCTTTTGAAATAATTTTCCTCTCGGCGAAGTGTTCATTGAATTGATTTAACATATATAAGAAAAGCACAAAAACAAATAGAGAATTTTTTTCTGGGGAGCATGAGCTAAAACTATATAGCTAGTAGAGCTGTATTATCCTATAAATCATTTGTTATAGCTGGAAACCCTTTATTATCAAGAAATCTCCATCGAGAAATTCAATCGTTTGTCATGTACTTTCCGTAAACAAACGTCAAGTAACGTACCAAAATATCATCCTATCGTACTATTATGTTACTTCTGCATTATCTGTGCTAAAAAAGCAATAGAAAGGTTCCATTATTCTGTACTTTTTCTGCATTTATACATTTATAAAACTTATTTTTATGCTTAATTCACCTATTCGAAAATGGAGGAACCGAATTTATGTGATGAAGCTCAACTCAATCGAAACGAGACGTCAGCATTCACTGCCAATATTAGAAGAAAAAGAACTTTAAATAATCAAACACATGCAAAACTAAAATTAAAGAGATTTTTTAAAAAAGAGATATCGGTCAGGTCTCCAAATAGTATATAAATAAATATATAAACATCGTCTCATCGAAAAAACAAAAGCAATAGCACACCATAATCAGCGAAAAGTCTATTATAATTAAACTACCAGCAAACTTATTTACAAACAAAATATTTACCTGCTTTTAGTCTCACCATATTGAAGGTTCGATAACCGTTTTTCGAGGATGAAATTCTTTCAAAGCCTCTGGAAGGTCTGAACTTAATGACCTACACTCAATATTTGTCCAGGAATGAAATGAACGAAAAGTCTCATCTTCATTAACTGGCTGGGTTTTGACCTTGTCAATAACGAATGCTATTGATTCAAAAAGAGATTGGTTTTTATAAATATATTTTTTCGCTGATAAAATCCGTAAAAAATTCGCATATTCATCCGCCTCTAAATATTTATGAAACTGAAGGATTATGTTGGAAAACCTTCTAATTCTGTAAACAGTTAGTATTCTTTTCAAAGTTCGATAAACACTCTTACCTAGATGTAAGCGAATCATTCTCGATTTCAGCACTAAGAACTTGTTCCTTTAGCGTGAAGAAAAGACTCCGCAACCTTGTCTTCAGTTGTTCTAGGAAAAGCTTATCTGGTCCTTCATGTACAATGTATTCAGTAATCGTAGATAAAAATGGTAGAAAATGAGAGGGCAAATCCAAATCCTTATTGACTGAATAAAGTAAGATCCTTTGAAAAATTTGTTTAGTACTAGGAAGACCTAAACATATCACATGCCAACTTTGGAGTCCCTTTTCAGTCAATCCTGCTGTCAAAATATTTTCCATTACATCTTCAGAAATGTCACTTAGTTCTTCCTTTGTAAGTGTAGTTAACCAAGCTGCAAACAGTTGTGTGACAAATTCATCTAGTTCAAAGATGTGCTTTATCAGGCTTTCATTAATCATTCCGTGAAATGGAAAAGACAAATACTTTTCCATTATCGTTCTCAATAACCATTTCTCAGGTACAACCTGAATGATCTCATGGAAATTGAGACTTCTCAAAATATTCCAAATACACCTTAGTGTCAGTTCATTTTTGCTGCAATACTGTATTAAAAACTTTAAAAATTCAAGTCCGACATCTGAACTTTTCGCATCCCATAATAAGCAATAAAATAAATGATCCTTCTCTGAATCCCGTTCATCAACAAAGATAGCACCCATAAATATATCTACGATATGTCCTTTCATGTCTTCTTCGTAGGTTTTTAATAACCGATTTAAAATTATCCACAAGTCTCCGACTGTCAAAATATTGTTCCCATAGAGCCGTAATAATTTTACTATAAATTCTGAATAATTTGCATGTTTGTATTGTAACAGATCAGCGACATCACATTTAACATCGTTAAAGTTTTTTGATAGACCAAGGTGTTTTTTCAAAATTAACAACGAATTCGTCAAAGAAAATAATAAGGTATTATCGTCGATCTTGAAAAATTCTTCATACAAGCAAACCAAAGCTTTGAAGGAATGAAAGTCATCACCAAAAACTCCTTTAAAAAACAATTCACTCTCGCCTAAGTCTTGTATCTGCTTACACAATGATTCATCCTCAGCAGATCCTGAAGCAACATCAAAGTCCAGCTGATAAAGGTGCTTAATCTCGTGAAGTAAATAAGTTTCTATTACATTTTCTGGTTTTAGCATTTCAATCCGGTCCGTAATTCGCTTATCCATGACAATGTTTGGAAAAGCCTTAACAAGTAGTAAAAGTGCCGAGGCGCGAATGTGAGGCTTGTTCAAAGCATAGACAACGCAATCAAAAAATTCTTTCAACATACAGTAATGATACATATTAAACAGTGCCATATAAATTCTGTAAACGGAATCGTCACATATTGAAAAACTTTTTAAAAGAGTATAGACAATGATGGAAAAACTCTCACCTTTTTTGAATGCAAAGCTTGAAGGATTTTTCTGAAACTGCTCAACATAAGTATTACACTGATCATAGTCAACGATAAAGCTTCCTCGTACTAAAATGTAATTTAACTTGCTTCTTACTTGCCGAGAAAACTGAAACAAGGGAAGATGAAGTATTATCTTTCTTTGTACATCCATGAAATCCGCCATTAGCATTGATTCTCGAAGATATCCTAAAGCAGCAAGCCTAGCAACGTACCCGGAAAACATAAAATATCCTTCCAAAGATAAGTAGTTTAGCAGTTGGGCAATAATGAAACTTTCTTCATTCGATATTGAAGAAACTTGGAATAAATAATTTAAAATTATGTTAGTTGCCAACTTATGATCCGCCTTATAAAAGTGTAAAACCGATAAAAAGATACAAAAACGATGTTCCGGCGTTCGATTTTTGGAATGTATACTCCAACGCAAAAAGAATGTTATACTTTCCGTATACGAGTAATGCAATATTTTCTTGGCAAACGAATATGCATTAAGAGAAGGCTTGAAATTACTTAGTGTTTGCATAAATCGTACCGGTGTAGTCGATGCATCAACCATGCAAATAGCTCGAATGTTCAGATCATTCACGATGGAAAGCAAAGAATCGTGTGTTTTATTTGGTTTCCAAATGATAGATAAAACAGGGTACAAGTCTTCCCATTCATTAGGGAAGTAAAAACCAGAATTATTTGAAGAAGCAAGGCGATATAGGAATTCAGCAGCCTTGCTCAATACCTTTCGTTTAATATTTAGATCGATGGACGGTGATTCGTTAAATTTCGACAAAACAGGCAATAATCCTAATACACAGTTTCTTGTGATCGACGTGTCTCTAATTATTATAAGCGAAAAATAATCAAGGAAAGTTATGACTGATGGGCAGGTATACAAAGGAAGATCAGATATTAGGGAAATTACCTTTGCAATAAACAAAGAAGGAACAATTAAATTTTCAGTCAATAGTCTCCCGAATAACCTATTGACATAAACAAAATTACCGGAGAAAGTTTGGATATCGTCTTTCGACTGATTATTACTGAAGAAATCAATTAAAAAGTCGCCAATCACGTCCGTCCATAAAAAAACCCAATCCTTTGGAGAATTGCAGGGGTATTTTTTGAAATAAGATCTAATTTCATTAATCCCGGCACATCGAATAAACCAAACTGCTCTAGGTAAGGGTACCCGAAAATCGAGAACAAGTTGAATTATATCTTTGCCCCAGACACCGTGAGGTATCTTCTTGGAAAGGCTACTTAAGCAAATTTTATCATTCGCTAAATCTTGAAGCCACGCATTTTTTCTAGTCTCGGATAATCGAACTCTAGGAGGTGGGTCAAAATGTGTATAGGGTAAGCCTAACGGAATACTTGTTTGGGAGGAAAGTAAAGCTTTTGAGTATTTATGAAGATTTCGACATGCAATCGGATTCCTTAGGTGATTCTTAATAGAAAAAACAGCAGAACCACGTTCATCGTCTACACAGGAAGTATATACATGTCCTTTGGATATGGCTTCAGCTGAAGAGAAAGGTTGAGCGTCCGTTTTTTCGTCATAAAGCCGTTTGTCCGGTAATGCCTCTCTGCTTGCTAGGTAATGTAACAGAGATTCAGGATTGGAACGGTAATCCAACTCACACATAACTATTGATGCAGCATTGCTTTCGTCCGCATTACTGATATGTTCTTTACTACTCATAAAGGATAAGCTTTTCCAAGATTTCACATGCAGACTAGAACGGAAAAAGAGATAGTGAACGATTTTTCGATTATGGAATATTGAAACAAATCCTTGACAGGTGTATGTAAAGTGATCGACAGTAGATATTGAATCGAATGAATTCGCATGTAACCAGGTAGTCAATTGTATTTAAACTTTAATGCAGAAGTAAACTCGAAAGTTTCGATAAACAGCAATAATATATACATCAACGAAAAAAGAAACACAGTTTTGGCATTCGAAAATTATAAATAGAATTAACAGACAATCAGGTAAAAAGTTAACCTTAATAAATCACCATCAGGTGGATGTGCAAAATATAGAGTAAATCGACTGTATTAATATGTTGTCTTCACTGCCAACCAAACAGTAAAGGGACTATGTGGTGGTGTTAAATTACCAAATATTTCCTTCAAAAAACCCACTATTTCAAAAAAACTAAAATTTCTTTCTTACCAATCCTTGGCAAATTACTGTAGCGGTTATAGTCAAGTCATATCTTCACGCCAAGCTGAACTCAAACTCTACCATTCAGTACCTTTATGATCAATACTTAGAAAAATCAGAGTTTTTATTAATTTATAATAGTTTAAAAGTCGATGTTGAATAAAATTAACGTCAGGTAAATCGATGGAGGAAGTTAAGAAAAAGGAAATTGCAAACGCCGGAACTCCTGGGCTACGTCGCCATATATCCGGCCGGTGGATATCTAATGTTCCTAGTTATGAAGGAAATGAATGGAGTAGTGAAGAATCAGAACCAGAAGACAATGAAAGCAATCCCACCAGTGCCGATTCAGTCGCGAATCTGAAATCCAAAGAGGAGACTAGACACGAACTCAAAGATCAAATTTCAGAGGTTTCAGAAGAAGAAGAGGAGGAAGAGGAAGAAGACTCTGATGATAATACGTCTGACGACGATTATGGATTCGATGAATCCTCAACGTTTGTTTATCGCAAAGAAGCGTCTGGTAGCCAAGAAACCCTTGCTACAAAAAATTTTACGGCTGATGAAAGTGCCAGAATGTGGGCAGAAAAGCGCAGAATATTATTGCAACGTCTAGGAAAGAACCCTGATACCAAGCCTGCCGATTATACAGCAACATATCTATCTGCGAACGTAAAGCAATCTTCTTCACCTTTAGCTGGAAACCAAATGTTCAACAGAGAAGAGCCAGCTGGTCCTTATACGACGTTGAACAATGCGGCATCATCCACATCATTAATGCACTCCCAAAAGCGATCTCAGTCACTTGATGATGAAAGTGAAAAGATTATCCAGGACACCTTTGAAGGAAATCAAACCAGCAAGCTTTCACCTTCTATTTCATATGAAGACGAAGGAAAATTTGCTTCATCATATTTCCGTCCACCTACGGAAAGCGATACTAGCGAAGTTGCCCAGGACGAGGATGTTCGTCATGAGAACTATCTAGAGAGACCCGTAGATACCGCCAACCATTCCAAAATACCTTCTGCAGGATCCTTCTTGGAAAACCCTTATACTCTCCGAAATATCCCTCAGAAGCAACCTTCAGAACAATCAGATTATACCGAATCTAAGCCACCAGTTGTTGAAGAGAAAAAGGAACCCGTATCAAAGAACCTTGAGGAGTCTGAAGATACTCCTTCTTTAGTAACGCATCAACCCGAAGGTGGGGCCCATAATTTTATAGGATCAGAAAGTGACGATTCTTTTGCTTTGCCTACATTGAAGGTCGAAGAAGAAACAAATTCGAAAACTTCGCTCAATGAATTTGAACCAGAGAATTCTGCTAAACCTTTGACCGAGACTTCAAACCCGATACCCGAAACATTTGAGGAAAAATTCTTCCAGAAGGAAGACGATTTACATGTTCCGTTGGTCGAGTCTCCTGAGCAAAGTGCAGTAGCTTTGAATGAACCCGCTGGAAGCTCCACATACCGTTATGTAGAAAGTACTTCTGCTCCTACTGCTGAAGGAAATAACTCGCCAGTTCAGCAGTACGAAGAACTAGTGTCTCCAGAATCTCCATTTTTATACTCTCCCCATAAAACGGAAGAGGATCGTCGATTCCAAAACGACGTGGCTTCGGATTCAGATCACGAAAGTATTTTACATGATGTATTACCTTCTTCTGCTGATGAAGACATAAAGTCTACTCAATCAAGACATTTAGGGAGTTCGGATGACGCCGTTTCGGAGGTTAGTAAAGACGATGCTGTTGATCCTCCTCTCCACCATCCTTTGTACACGCTGGTTGGCAAAACCGAAAGTAACTCTAATGTTTTCAAGTCAAACGCCGAGAAAAATGTCTCTAGCTTAAAAATTCATGAAAACGGTAATCTACCCTTAACAGAGAAGAAAGCCTCCGTAATCAATACGGGCTCATTTTCTGAGACTATGTCAATAAGTTCAAAAGCATCTAAGTTGCCTGAAACTGAATCATACCAAAACGGCGAGAGCTTGGAGAATTTATATAGCTATTTATCTGAAGAGACAGATTCCAATGTATCCAAATTAAATGCGGATGACCCCTTTTGGTCTGAAGGTTTGCAAGATGATTTTCAAGGTATAAAGACTACCGAAAGTGCGACTTCCCTTCATGATCCTTTACCAACCATAAAGGAAATCAGTGCAGAAAATGCGGTTCCCGAGTCTGCTCATTTAGTCGTTGAAGAACCTAACGCCTTGTCTTTGCCTAAAGTCTATGAAGGCAGTCGAAGGACTTCTATAAATAATGAAGAACTAGAAGCGGCAGCTTTAACTAGAGGTTCATTACCATCGATTCCTACTAATACAAATGAGAAAACAGCAGATGAGCCTTCTGCGAGAATTCCCACTCTTGATTCAAGGAGCAAGAAAGATCAGATACCAAATGCACCTCAACTGAAGACTTTTGAAAATGAAGAAAAGCCGGGCAAAGTTTCACAAGACAAAAGTCCTCTCTATTTCGCTTCCTTTGAAGCCTTTGTAAAAAGTCCGTTAATATCCATTAAGGAAGTGAATAGCTTAGGATCTACGGACCATAGATGTAATTTTTTTAATCGCAAAATTCAGGACTTACGAAACTATGATTCTGGCTTAGATAGTTGGATTGAATCTTCTCAAAGAAAGAATGACGATATCTCTTCCTCAAAATCGTTTTCGAAACCACTTCAAATGGACTTTAATAAGGATTATTCCACTCGTTCCCCTAGTCCTGCAAAGTCCTCAGGTTCTATCAGGCATAATATCGCAGCGGAAGCTAGAAAGAAATCGAAATCCGCTGCTAATGATATCTTGCATTTGTTTAAGAAAAAAGGTAAGAATGATACTGATAATATCCCAAAAGATTCAAAAAGTAAGAAGAAGCTTTTTGGCAAGAAAATTGGATTCAAGCCTTAAATTGCTCTAAATTGCTCCTTTTTTAAAGACTTTATAACTGTTATTTCTTTTATTTCTATTTTATTTATTATGATTATGTTTATAATGAGGAAATTTTTGCTAGGAGGGTGCCTATAATGAATTGATTTCTACCTCAATTTTCTTGTGTATGAGTATACTAGCAGTTCTTTAGTAGCTCATGAATTACACAAGCAAAAAGAATCTTTCATTTAAACTAGTTTGAAATTACTCTCAATTCTCCTTAGATAGATCAACAACCGTACAACTTCCATTTTAGAATCTACTGTCTATTACAACTTCACCTTATCATTCATATTATTATAAAAATCTAGAAAGCAATACTGCTTTTACTATCATATATCGTTAGCCAACTCACTGTTCTACATTTCTCTAATTCTATCACATTTGTTTTAAGGATGGTCAAGTTTATGTTTTTTGGCTTGCGTATTGATGTTCGTGATGTTCGTGATCACATGTGCGTCCAGAAGATGGGTCAATTGTGCATATCCTATGCCTACGTCGGTTTGTCATATCCGGAACTTTGATAGCTTGTGCGTCTTTTGGTCAAATTACAATGTACACCTTCTTAAAAATGGTACCAATAGTGACTTGGCCGGATTTGCAGCCACATGTTTTGCAGAAGGATATAGCCCTGTGCTAAAACCTGTAGGTACCACAAGTTTCTTATTTGAATGCGTAAGCAAGTGTAAAGATGAAGTATAAATGTATACAAAACCGTCCAATGTTTGCGAAAGGAGGTATTCTTTGCTAAAATCCTGTGAAACAAGTCCAAGGAATAACTGATTCACGAATATTTTAACTTTGGATTACTCTTGCTATCGTTCAACATAAGCCTATACGAAGTTTGTTAATTAGATGTACTAGCATCTTCATCTCAACAACCACAACTACAGTAAGTTTCCCATGCATTGTTTTCGTTTGTGAGAACCACAAAAAACATAAAGAAAACACACACAAACATACACAGTTGATTTTTCTTTGTGTCTGATGTCTCAGGATTTTCCCATTGAAATCCAATCCTCCCCAGAAAGTTCGCATGCTGTAAGTTTAAGGAAAACGATTCTTTTACTAATGAATAAAGAAAACATCCTTTGTGGTTGTAGAGTCCGAGGAGGAAGATATCCTTCAAGAATGGCATGAAAATATCACTAGGAAAAGAAAATATGAGCTAATTGACATGGAAGATGACAGGAAAGTTTTTAATAACCAAAATTCCTTCGTTTCGGAATCTTCATGTTTCAAGTCTGGCTTGCAATCAGACATCCCAATTCTCGGGGAGACAACTACAGAAAGTACTTTGGGAAAGGAAGACTTTGACTATGAAGATCCTCCCATATATGGGTTTGAACAGCGAGAGGATGCTCCAGCTAGTCCTTCTCCTTCCTCTGAATCCGTTATAAATTTAGCTAGCGAAGATGATGCCTCGGCTAGTATCTCATCTCTAACAGAGCACTGTCCTTTCTCGATACATGCCTTTGAAGAGGTTTTGGGGCATGAGAAATGGCCCTACGGTGACCAGAAAGCTGCTGCTACGAAACGCGATGATGGTATCACGTTCGCTCCTGTCAGCAATTTTCGTGTCTTTGAAAAAGAAAATATGAATGATACTACAAAATGGATGAACGAAAAAGGAAAGGAAAACTTAGGATGCGTTTCGCCAGTTGTCAATGACATGCCGCTAGACAAAGGACCATGTCAATATGGAACGCTTCTTCAAGACCAAGACCAGTTTGATAAACATAAAGAACCGGATGGAGAAAAATACAAAGACATTTCTATACAGGAACTGTGTCGAATGGTTGAGAGTTATGGATTTAAACCATCCAAGAGCAAGCGAGCGCTAATCACTACTTTGAAAGCCTGTGAAGCGGCTTGCGAGAAGCTTAAAGAGCAAGGATCATTTAAGAATGTATCCAATCAAGTAGCGGCTTCCTTTTTCCCTTCCTCTCCTTCCAGTTATGATGATATTGTTGCTAAATCTCATCGTGCAATTTCTAAGGCAGTTCGTGATTCTAAAGACAAAGCGATTTGGCTAAAGATTTTGCACTATGAGCCAATATCATTGGAAGAATTTTCTTTGTGGCTTCGTAATTCTGGTTTGAACTTGTCTTCGGCCATCATCCTTTCATGGTGCGATACATATGGCGTTCTTGTGCAAGGAAGTTGGCATTCAAATTCCTCATAAAGAATAAAAATGCTACATTGGTATATGGTTGTTTATGAGCGTTTTGCTGTCCACTATGAATATGAACTTGGTATTATTGTTTATGAGCGCAACTAGGTCAATTTCAGCAAACTAAAACATACGAGAAACAGGGTTATATTTGGATTTAATTTCTACAAATCTCTTGATGCTTACAAAACTTTTTACGTAAACTGTACGAGATGCTAATCACTGAATGAAGGACCGGATAAATATCTCGAAAGCAGTGGCTTTTCATCTCATCGAAATGCTACATAACAAAAAATAAACAATATGAAAACGACTATGATTTCCTCAATGTCTGTCTTTGCAATACACTGATTTTCGGTAATTTGGATTCAATTGACGTCAGGACGTTATAAATTCAGTGTTCACTCATTTGAATTTTGCTTTACCCTACTCTTTATATATATTTACCTAAGTTTTACCATTACATTGAGTAATTTGTAACCATTGTTACGAAAGTTGATTGAAAATGATTATTCTTCACCATTTGGCGGACTCTCGTTCTTCGAGAATTATTTGGTTGCTAGAGGAGATGAAAGTTCCATATAAGCTGAAGCATTATGATCGTGTAGAAGGTCGCTCTCCTCCTGAATTCTACAACCTATCTCCATTAGGTAAAAGTCCTGCGCTCGAAGACAATGGAAAAACCTACATTGAGAGTGCTGCTGTCATTGAGCATTTGGTTCGCAAGTATAAGAGAGACTTAAAACCCTCTGAGGATAATTTGGATGCTCTAGAAAAGTATGAATTTTGGATGCACTACGCTGAAGGTTCCTTAATGATGTTAGTCGTCGGCCTTTTTGTTAATAACAAGGCTGTAGACATGTCTCCTCTTGTTAGTCGCTTTCTGGTTCGAAAAGTCACGAATACTATTAATGAAAATTATTATCTAAAAGAATTATTCCTCAACCTTGAACACGTCGATGATTTTCTTTCCACTAGTAAGTTTGTCACCGGCGACCACTTTACTGCGGCCGACGTGCAGATGAGCTATCCTTTGCTTTGCCTTCAGAGTACAGTGTTGAAATCAAGGCCGTATACAAACATCAAGCGTTGGCTTATTGAAGTCACTAGTCGTCCAGCTTTCGAAGTTGCATCCCATAAGGCTCATGACAAGGTTTTCCAACTTTTAAATGAAACGACACAAGGAAAGGATGAAGAAATAGCTGACTTTTCTTCCTTCTCTATCTCTGCTTGATTGCCTAGCTGACACTTTCCCATGATACATTCAGCAAGTCATTTTTTTTCTACAAACATTTCAAAATGTTGATAATTTTTGGAAATTTTTGAACACGAAAAGCAAATAAAACAAATTCCCATGAGAAAAACTCTTAAAAAATAACATGGATTTGCTTATATGCAATTTTTTTGGATACTCACTTGCATGAATTCGTTGCCCTTTGAATATAAAAAAAATATTCAATATAATATACATTGATTGTTTTTTGTTTCTGGTTTACATACTTATATAGTTAATGATGATTATGAAGATCGTATACGATTTGAAATTATACCTTAGACGCAGAGATTTGTACAATTTTTAGAAAAGAAAGTGTGCAACCCTTTTTGTAGTGTAAATGTATTAATGTTTCGAAAACTACGAAACATTGAGTTCTTCTAACAATCCATCAAATTTTTTGTAGTATCGATTCTGCTGTAACTGCTCTTGCAACCTATTTTTTTTTTCTTAAATCAAATCCATCATCGTAAAAGTTTCTTTTATTTTAGTTTTATTTCGTCGAAAGAAGACGAAAGCACTCATTTTCCTTTATTTTTATTCTTCTGCCTAGGACCAAGTCCTTTGACATCATCTAGAACATTGTTAGGAATTTCGCTTTGAAGGGGATTGTTCCATTCTTTTTATCTTTCTTTCTTCTTGAAAAATCATGGAAGAAAAACAATATTGCTATTTTTGCTTTGAAGTGGTTTCCGCTACATTGGAGCATAGAAGGATTCGAAATCATGCGGATTGGAAATCCTGGACAGACGAGGTACCTCTTTTTGTAAAGTTCTTTTTCAAACAACGTCTTAGAAAGCAATTACGGGGTTGTATTGGTACTTTTCAACCGCGTCCTCTACATGTCAATCTTAGATATTTTAGCCAGCAAGCGTAAGCATTGAGTTTAGGCTCCCAAAATCCTTACGCTAGGAAATTACTAACAACGAAACCATTTAGAGCTTTTCATGATGACCGCTTTCATCCTATTACGGTGGCCGAATTACCATTTTTGGAATGTGGAATCGACCTACTAGTGAATTTCGAGCCCATTGATGATCCTCTGGATTGGGTGGTCGGTGTTCATGGCTTATCGATTGAGTTTTATGTAGATAGAATACGGTATTCAGCTACTTATTTACCTTCTGTTGCCGCAGAACAGGGCTGGACCCAGAAGGAGACTTTGCTGAGTTTGATTCGCAAGTCAGGCTTTTACGGAATCCCTCGAAATTTAAAGATTCAGGCTACTCGGTATCAATCTTCTCAAGTTGAATGCTCGTTTGAGGAATACTTCAAAATTGTCAACAGACTATAATCCTGTATCGCTATTTTCTTAGCTTAAGTCTATTAAACTCTCGCTTAATTTTTTGGCCTTTTTGACTCTTAAAGCAACCTTGACTACACCCACTGTTTGTTTATTTTTCATGAATTCCATAGTTTATTAAATTTGCTGCTTTATTTTTACGATATTATCACCAATGGCTTCAAATGACGATGACTCTTCTTTGCCAAAAGTGATGCTTGATAGGTATGAATTTTCAGACCAGCAAATAAGACATTCTGTTCTTGGAGCAAGTCCATCGTAGTTTACCCTACCCTGTGCCTTGATTGCTTCTCTTAAAGAATGTGCTTTAATGAATAAAGTCTTGCTTTTACTAGTTCTTTTCTAATCGTTTCAGTATTCAGGATTACAGCTATGTAAAGTCAGTCTTTCGCCATGCTGTTCAGAAAAATCTCGAAATTCACTTACCTGAACAGGCTTCTCGAGAGACAGGAAAGGGAAAAGAAGATCACCTCAGAGTTCGGGTAAAAGAAATGCTCAACGAAGTAAGTAGCTGACTGACTTAACTTTTGTTAAGAGCTCTTTGTAAACTAATATCATCTTTAGCTAATCGAGTCCACGTTCATGACTGTTCAGGACAATATTATGATTAATGGGTTTGACGCAAAGACAGCACTTCAGGACCCAAAAAACTCTGATCAAATCGAACCTTTTGATCTTGCTCTTCGTTCAAAAGTCCAGCAATTATTTAATGATGTAGAAGATGCTCAAGTTCGAGTTGCCAAGTATAGAAAATATGTACCTGTTCAATATGAATCAGCTTTTTCAAATTCCCTAAATGAACAGTTAACCGCGCTCCAAAAGATAAAGGATAGCCCGACTGTTGACGAATCTAATCCTGTGAATGACTTTCAAGAAAATGATGGTCCGCCTATTGACGTTGACAGATATGAACAAACTATTGCCAAAATTGCTTTTTTGAAGAAAAATATTCCCAAGGTTACTGCTCAGTTGGAGAAAACATTATAATTTTTGCTTTGCAATAGGAAGGTTTATCTTCTTCTTCCTATTTTTTATTTTTTTTTGATGCCTTTTATATGTCGATTGTTCGTTTACCTTTATTCTGCCATTTCTTATTCATATTGTAACTATTTATTATAAGAAAGCAACACTTAATCATGCTATATATGCTAGTTAGAAAATAAGTCCATGCAGACAAAAGCTCATTATTTTCAAATCTGTCAAGAATGTTGTTCTAAGTCTTAACGAAGGAGAACAATCCTTGATAACCATAATATCTAAAAACTGTGAGGGTTGTTTTCGTGAAGCTAGTCGTAATACCACGGTTCATGAATTACGTTATTGTTATCGTAGTAATGTCCATTGATTCCCTTACCTTCAAACTTCGTAGGATAACGATGCGATTCGGGAATCTTTTCAGCGGCAATTCGAACATTCGCTCCTAGATCAGAAGCAACTTGGAATTTTCCGGTTTGTAGTTCGGTATCTGTAACTGTTGAGCGATGGAGTCGAGCGTATCCAATGCGTTTGACACCTCTATATAAAATATACTGGCACCAACGATCAAAGTCAGCGGGCTCAATGTCAAGCATTCCATTACCACGAGTCAGGATGGTCTGAGGCTCTTCACCAACATGAGAAACTACATAACCCAAGAACACCAAAGGTCTGGTGCTTTCTTTCATAATTCTTGACAGCTCTGTACTTTGCAAGTGACGGTCCAATGCGTTTTCGTATTGTCCATTGTGGGAAACAACCACATCAACCAGTTCTCCATAAACATCTAAAGTTGCGTGAATAGCCGGTGCAAGCTCACCGTAGGGAGATGGAAGTAGATGGTGGGTCGAGTTGACAATAGGGAATTTGGAAAACAATGTTGCACCCCAAGTATGTTTATCAGGGCCTGGACCATAGTCGGCATACATGCCCAAATCATGGGACAAAAATTGTGTTAAATCACGGAACCCCATAATCAAACGTTGGGTGTCGGATTCGAGAAGCCCAAAAACGTCCAACTCCATGTCACGTACAACATCCCGGATTCGGTTCTCAGCTCCCCACATATAATCATCTAACCCAAAATGAATTGTCCAGATACCCGCAGTAAATATCTTTTCGTCTGGATGGTAAGGTGTGTAGTCATAAGGTGGTTTATACATGTTAGCATACTTTAATGCCATGAACGCCAAATATGTTGCTATTATAATGGATTTCTTAAATCCACGCTTGATAGCATGAGTCTCTTCTGTGTTTGCTTTTACTCCTGTAGACCGTTTTTTCGAGCTAAAGCTGCTGTACCCTAGTAATGGACAGAAAAGTCCGACTGCAAGAGCAATTAACAGATATGAGGTCTTCTCGCGAAGGACAGAGCCACCAGGAACAAATTCATATGCTACCACCCAAACATGTGCAAAGGCATACAAACTATATACTAAGAAAGCACCACCAAAAACTTTAGATGGACTGGAAGCTACTGCAAACCGGATTGAAGGAAAGGCTGAAATCAACACGTATGAAGAAAGTACAAGACCACCAAGGTAACTCTCCCAACCATGTTTCAAGTAAAAGACGTATGATCCATAGCAGGAAGCTACAAATCCGAAAAGCATAAATGAAAATGATCTGTACAAACGAGGTGCCATGATAATAGCTAGTAAAGCAACGATTATGGATATAGCACCATGGGGATAAGGCTGAGGACCTCTAATGGGATATCCATCCCAGGCCCAAGAGATGAGGATGGTAGAGTCACAGAGTAGAGTGTGCAAGCCAAAAAGAGTAGAGCCTAAACCGAATATAGACGCAAAAGCTGATGAATCCTTACTGGTTTCCGGGGGAGAAGCTTCAGGAAGCTTAGAACCAGAAGAGCACAACGCGAAGCCAAGAGTTGCCAAAACTCCTAAACCGAGAGCAAGTGGTTGCTTTCCACCATTGCGTTCGTTAAGAATAGGCCAAATTGGGTTATTTGAGAAAAATGAATATTTGGCAACAGAAGATGCAATTAAACCAAGCAAAAAGGTAGTAATTCGTCGCTCTAATAAAACGGGGGAATCCTTACTTTTTGAAAAGACAGACGACCATCCAAGACAGCCATTAAAAACGGCAAACGCGACAGTAAAAAGCCTGTAGACAGGATCAGTTACTAAGTATGCAGCAACACCTGTCAAAGTCAGTGATAAAGGAATAAAAGGAGCCCTAAAAGTGAGCTGTCTTAGAAAAGGGATCGCTAACAGAAATGGGGATAACTGAACTAGAATAGAGGCCTCATAACCAGAAATACCCATATGCCAAAGTGGGAAATACCAAATTAAAAGTCCTAATGAAGTTATTACGCTCCAGAAAATGTAAGCTAAATAAGTTTCGGAAGAGAATTGGATAAAGCTCGATAGGATGTGTGACTTGGAGCAAACAGGCTCATATTCAGTTTTTTTCTTCAAACTTGAAGAAGCAGCCTTTGCATATGTGTATTTTTTGTCATCTTCATGTGATTTGGGGACGACACCTGAAGATACAGACTTGATGGGGCTGTCTGCAACATGGAAATTGAGACGCATAGGTTGAAAGTCAAAGTAAAGTGCAGAATCAAATAAGACATCCCAAAAGATAAGAGACCATTCAAAAAATGCGTAAATCGTGTAGGCGCCGGGAATTCGCTTGAATTTATGTTGGATATACCAATAAATAAGTGGAAAAACAGTACCGACGAACAAGAAAGAACCACATTTTCGAACGCGAGAAGCACTAGCGTTTGGTGGAGAGTACTTGGAAGTCATAATGAACCAAGGAGCATTCATAAGTAAGTAAGCAATCATGAAAACATCATGCATATCATGATCATCTGTAGAAGTGACATAGACCCATCCACCACAAAGTGCAGTTCTAAGTACACCGATGATAGTGGTAATAACGACAGAAGGCTTCTTTGAGCCACTGAGAGAAAACCATAACATGAGGACAAGCATACGAGGAGTTGCTGCCAGAGCAATTAAATATTGAAATGCAGCACGCTCGGGATACCAATCACCGATGGTCGCTGAAACAGAGGGAAACCATTCATCTGGATACGAAAAGAACTCATTTTTAACAACCTGAAAAGTGTTAGTCTTCCTAAATCAAATTGGAATACAGACAAAGCGAGAGAAAGCTGTAAGGGATGCACATAAGATAAAAAGAAAAAGTACTCCGTATTTAAGTAAACAAGCCGTAAAAAATTACATGCTTTTAAGCAAGCACCTAGTATTCCAAGAAACAAACATGCGTTTTTGAGAAAACAAAGACGAGGACGATTAGGCAACCAGAACAGCTTTCGTCTCACTACTCACCTCATGATAATGATAATACAGAGTTAAACCCAGCGGAACAAGGAATGCTGCTAGCGAACAAATGATATGCACGGCAGCAACGTACTGGGCAGAAAATGCCAACGACTTAGTTGATGTCGCCATTCCCTAGCAAGGTAAACGAAGGAATGGTAGTGGTGTTTGGATTGTGAGTGTTTATATACGTTCAAACTAATACGCAGGAAAAGGGTATTTGTTCAAGCCGGGGGGCATATCAAAACAAGTCTAGAATTATATAATGTAATATATTACAAACTCCAAAAAGTAAACAATCGATATTTACGTAGGATTAAAAGACAAGAAAAGTCTCGAACATTTCATAAATTATCAAATTCGTTATGTTAAAATTGGAGTAGAGATGAAGGAGTGAATAATGGGTACGCTGAAAGGAAAAGGCTTCAATCAATAGAGATTCGACGAGAAGACTTCTTCATACTCTTTTTCTTCTTCTCCTGGAGACGTTTATTTTTCGCGTTCTCTTTTAGAGCCGTAATCCGCTGTACCTTTTCAGGCGACGTTGGAGCGATATAGAGAGACTTTGCTACTTCATGAAGCAAATTAGTAATTCGAGACAGTGCATCTTGAACATTTTTGGATTGTGTTCTAGTTCTCTGGGATTGAATTTGTAGCTGGTTATCCACTCGAAACCGTCGTAGCTCTTGACACGAATAAAAATGTTTAAGTAGGAATGATGGGACAACAGAACGCAGGTGTTCCAAAGGTAATGAGACCGTAACTTTGGTATTGAGTTTGTTTACATTTTGTCCTCCAGGTCCACTGCTTCGAGCAAACTTGATTTCCACTTGGTCTATAATCCTTGTTAGTCTTTGCGGCAAAATTGAAACAATCGAGCCACTCTTAGCATGAAAGTAAAGTCATGTTTACTTTATTATCTTCGTATAAGTCGCTTCATTCACTATCTTCGTCTACAAAACGCAGCATAATGAATGGGGTTGAGTTAAATCTTAACATTGATTGCTCTTCCTTTTTGAGGAATAATTCTCTTACCTTTTGTTGGTTTCCAATTTTGCTTGAGAAAGGATGCCAACTCGCTCATTTGTTCTTTGGTGATAAAACCTTCTGGCCGACTTTGTTTTTTTGGAAATAGAATTAGAGAGTATGTATGGAACAGCGACCGGCTCTGAAAAGAACGCCAAACAATACCATTTGCCATCATTTTGTAGAGATTATACTTATCATCGTTCCGTCGTTTCCTTTTCTTATAGTTGATTATAAGAAAAAAAGGGAAGCTCGTTTTTAATTCATAAATCTATAATAATTGATAAATTATAGCCGTAATATTGAAATGAACTTCGTAAATTTCCATTGTTTTATTCTCCTAAAAATTAAGGTTATACATTTAGCGAGGTTGCTCTGGGTTTGTTTCAAGCAGTCACAATTTTCCAAATTACCAAAGAAATATTTCCAACATTGAAAATAACTCTGCACTCTCCAACATGCAGATTTTCGTCAAAACCCTCACGGGTAAGACGATTACCCTTGAGGTCGAGTCCTCTGACACTATTGACAATGTCAAGGGCAAAATCCAAGACAAGGAGGGCATCCCCCCTGACCAACAGCGTTTAATTTTCGCTGGTAAGCAATTGGAGGATGGACGTACCTTGTCCGACTACAACATCCAAAAGGAATCTACTCTTCACTTAGTCCTCCGTCTTCGTGGTGGTGGTAAGAAGCGTAAGAAGAAAACTTACACTACCCCCAAGAAGATCAAGCACAAGCATAAAAAGGTTGAGCTTGCTGTCCTCAAGTACTACAAGGTCGAAGATGATGGCAGCGTTAAGCGTCTCCGTCGTGAATGCCCTACTTGCGGTGCCTCTGTCTTCATGGCCAACCATGGTGATCGTCTCTACTGCGGTAGATGCCATTTGACCCTCAAGTTGGAAGCTTAAATAAGTCAATAAATTTTTTGGTTCTTGAGGTTTTTCATTTTATGAGCAAGTCGTATTATCACTGTTGTATTCTTTATTAGCTTTAGCTGTGGAAATCGTATTTTTGTCACATTGTTCAAGTAGCTTAAAAGTACGACGTGGCATGAATGCGTTAATACAATGTTAGACTTTTTACCATTTTATTTTATGAACAAAAATGAAGCACCTGATAGAATATATCTTTGTGAAAAAGCGATTGCATGATAATCTATACCATTGCAAAATAAATAAACGCATAATACCGATCGTATATAGGCCAAGGATCAAATGGGGGATTTAAATAGTTCGGTAGCAAGATATTTAACAAAAAAGGCGTGACATAGCTTTGTTAATCTTAAAAGCAAAAATCAGATACAAAGGATAGAGACGTTGAATATGAAGAAAGCGTAATTTTGGCGGCTTGGTTAGCTCAAATTTTAATTAAGCCATCCCAATCGATCATACACAGTCCTTGCACGCAGATATTTATCTACATTCCAATAATCTTTTGCGAATTGTGCGCCTGCAATATCGCAGCTTAAACGCAACTTTTCATTTTGTAGATCTTCATTTGGCGTCTTGGCCCACTGTAGAGAACGCTGTTCCCATTCATTATAATACGCGTAATAATGAGCAAGTGCAGTCTCTTTTTCTAAACTTCCCTGAACAACAGACTGATTCTCATTTTCCTTTGGTTCAACATACTCAAAGCTGTTTTGGTTGTCTCCTCCCAGAGTAGCAGGAATCATATGGCGACCAATATACTTCTCTAAATCTTTGGAATTTTGAGTAAAAATAATTTTTTCTGTAATTTCTGGTTTAATCCAACCTTTGATGATGTTCCATATACCTCGGAAAATCCAAGGAGATTTATGCAAAATACACACCCCTAGGGATTCGGGATAGTAGCATTCGAGGCAAGAAGATAAGTATTTAACAAATGAGTAGTCCATGTTGCTAAGGGAAAATTTACTCATGTCGAATAAAACATTGACATTCTGAGGATCTTCTAACGAAGCTGGTAAGGTAGGTTGGGAATGCAGAAAGAGACGCATAGTTTCCATAGCCCAAATCGTCATTTCACACAAAGACTTCTGTGTCAACTTCGAAGGCTGATGCAAGTGGGCACGAATGTAACAAATCGGCCGGTCCTTAAGGTCTCTACCAAGCATGATGACTTTTCCAGTACGAAGCTGTTCTAAGAACTGATCATCATGATGTTCTTTAGCAAAGAGTTCTCCACGCTCTACTATTTGGTCGACATTGGATTCGATGCGCCATCTCAGGGTGTTCAGTAGCTTCACACTAGCCTGATCTGGATCCATTCGACAAGATTTAAGAAATCGTATAAGAATAGCATCTGGAGAATCACATTTGGCGAGATGGATGAAGGAATTTCGGTAGGTTTTGTTTTCCTGAATAGAAGGCCATGTCTTTTGGATCATAGATTTTAATGGAGAGCATGTAGCATACTGAAACGAGCCAAGTATATCTTCCTGTTCAGTAGAAGGCTGTGAGCGACGAAAAAAGAACGTACCAGCAGCAAGGGCAGAAACGACCGTCGAGCAACTTCCTTTCGACCACAAACGAGAAGAAAACATGGAAAACTACGAAAGAGAGACTCTAAAGTTAACGGATGATAATAATTCCGCGGAAAACAAAAATCCAAATGCTATTCCACCGAATCTACAGACGTTTGCAAATTCCTTAGCTGCTTTAGATGATGGTGTTAATGAATTTCGTAAACGTATGAATCAACTTTCAGTGACTAAACAAAACTTAGATTCTTTTAATGAATCTTTTGCTTCTTTTTTATATGGCTTGCAAATTAATGCCTTTTGTGTGGATTATGAAAATGCACCTCTAGCTGAAAGTGCTTCTCTGCAAAAAATTAAAGATCAGTTGAAAATGGAAATAACATCGAGGCAACGTCAGCTTAGTGCCCCATCATCTGCCGGCATTGGTAGCGGCTATTCGCATGAGTTCAACGCTTCGACGCTTGATGAAACTTTTACTACAAATGATACATCGTTTATTGAACGCCCAGAATCATTCCCAGTACCTCGATGAGCTATCCTTTTTTATTTTTTTTCCTTATGACTACTCTGCATTAGAAATTTGATATAATGACTGTAACACGCGTGGAACCGACAAACAAGGGAAGCAATACTCAAACATCATATTTTTCCTATTTGCTTATGTGTGAACCAAATGTAGTACGATGTCTGTTTTATACTATTCCTTCTTTTTCTTGAACGAATTGGACTTCGTTTGTTTTATACAGCACAATTATCTTGCCTTTCAATGCCCTTGAATACAAAACCATCAACGCCAATGAAAGCACTGCAACTCTCAACAAACCTATTATGGAGCTTTATAAAAAGCTTTTATATTTTTTGTAAATTAATTACAGAATGTCACCAGAAAGATGGACCATCCATTCTATTTTGTTATATCGTCTTGAAACCCAAAATTGCTTTAAGATGATTGACTCAATGTTACCGCGGCAAGCCAGACGTTGCCGCGGGTCACAGAGAACGATGCCGATTGACCTGACCTGTCCTGTTTAGAGCAAGAACAACTTAAACAACGTCTCTCTAATTCTGTTTCTTAGAAATGGCATCAAATAAGTCGCATCTGTTATTTTGCGGCTTCAATCAAGACTCCAAGTATACAACTGTTCAAGTAGACTCGTTGCTGACGTTTTAGTTTATTATCGGTAGGAACGTATGATGGATACAAAATCTACAATTGCGACCCATTCGGGAAATGTTTCTTCAAATGTATGTGAGCTAAAAAGTGAGAGCTGTAATAATTTTACTCTGACCGTAATGGTTTGTAGTACAAGGCGCCACGTCGATTGTTGAAATGCTCTTTAGTACGTCGCTCGTTGCACTTGTTGAGAAGGAGGATGGAAGTAATCGCAAGTTAAAGCTAGTAAACACAAAGAAGAGTACTACAATTTGTGAATTGACATTTCCGACACCGCTGCTGTCGGTAAAATTGAATCGAAAACGCTTGCTCGCTGTACTGGAGGAACAAATATATGTTTATGATATCAGTAATATGCTACTGTTGCATACGATTGAAACATGCGGAAATTTGTTTTCTGTATGCGCGCTCTCACCAAACTCAGCGAATTGCTATCTAGCTTATCCCGACACTGAAACCAAAGACACTAAACCAGATCTTGATTCTTCTTCAACAGCATTTGCCAATTCGACTGTTTCTGGACGTGCCATTCTTTGGGACGCAGTCCATTGTAAAGAAATAACAGTAATCCAAGCTCATAAAGATCCTCTCTCTATTTTGACGTTCAACACAGATGGTACCATGTTAGCTACTGCATCCGAAAATGGTAGAATTATTCGTGTATACTCTGTTCCTTCAGGAGAACGTCTGTATCAATTTCGAAGAGGGTCCTTACCCGCTCAAATCTATTCTATTGCTTTTCACCCCGATTCCACCCTTTTAGCAGTTTCTTCCAGTACCCAGACCGTCCATATATTTAAACTTAACAGCCATAGCTCACCATCAAAACCTCAGCCAGCATCTCCGTCTGCTACTCCACCACGAAGGGAGAGGTACGTTGCATGCATTCATTTATGCTTAACATATATATCTAATAGCTTGCTAACATGGATTTAGTCTATTCCGGAGGTCTTCGCGCAGCATTGTAGGAACTGTTGGAGGTTATCTGCCACAATCTGTTTCGGGAATGCTTGATCCAGAGCGTGATTTTGCGTTTGCTCACATACCTGGTGACAAGGTTTCTTCAGTGGTAGCATTTAGCAGCGAAAATTCCAACATCAATGTTGCTACGTTTGATGGAAATCTGTATGCTTTTCGAATGAATCTGTCAACTGGAGGGGAATGTTCACTTATTAATCATTTTTCGTACGTTTTCCTAATTATCTCTTCTTTCATTCAGACTACTGACTGATTCAAGGATCGGCCTATCGGCTACTTAGATTATAACAAGCTTAAAAAAAAAGGAAAACAATTCCTCCTCGTTTTTATTTTTTATGTTTTACTTTTTAGATCGTCTCTCATTCGGTTCAAAAACATGATCGATTTCTTTACGCACGGATAGGCACTATAATGATTTGAAAAGATGCGGTACTTGTACTTTTTACTATTCATTAATAATCTAAATCTGAATGTACATAAATTAAGCTGTCTTTATCCATTGCAAGTTTACCATGCAATCTATTTATTCATCTTTTCTTCAAAATATCCATCTTTGCATTCTTTAGTGACTCATAAAAGGATGCATTTCTACAGCGTAATGGAGATACGGCAAATCGTCTAGCTTTTTGCTTGCTTGTTTATTCAACAACCACTGTTCCATTCCCTTTGCATTTCTTTGAATCAACCAGAATTGGTTCATTGAATCGAGGTGATTCCTGACTCCGGCTTGATAAATCCTTTCAATAAATCGCCATGAATACCTATCAACTTTTCAAAGACTCCTTCTTGATGATTCCTTTATGAATCGATTTTCAGTGAAATAATTCTTCTTTTCTCTTCGATGTTCTACACTTTTCTTTTCAACCCAGCTGTTTGTTTACAAACCTCGTTGTTACAGTATCTGGACTGATAACGCTACCATCTTTGATTTCGGTAAATTAGCTGATTATCTCCTAACGACAATGTAAGTTACAGTTATTGAACTCGGTATATAAACTTGCCCTCTGCCATTACCTTTATATATTCGGATCGGGTAAAATTGCATATTATTATATAAATAAACTACACTGAATTTATTTTAAATTGAAACTAAAATGAACGCTCAGGTATGCAAAGCAACACTTAATTGTTGGAACCGATTGCGTGTTCTCTGTATTCGGAATTTGTGCTAATTTAGTTTGTCTTTAGGTCTTAAATCTTGTCGCCGCTTTAGGTGTTATGCAATACTCTAAAAAATTGGACTTTACTGATCCTCAAATTGTTTACTATGCTCGTGCTGCATATGTGATCTCCAACGCTATCATTTTTGGTGTTTATTCTATTATTCAGACCCGAATTAGCTCTAATAATGATCGTACTCCCTTGGTTTATGAAGAGCCACCTGCTCCTTTTTCTGGACAAGCGAGTGGAAAGCGTGTCACTACTACTGTCAAGGATTACGACAATGACCAACTCCAAAAGGCTAAGAAGAGTTCTATGATTGGTGTTGCTATGATGGCCTTTATGCACTTGTACATGGGTTATGCTCAGCCTTTGGTACTCCAATCCATTCTCCCTTTGATCAGTTTGTTCACAAATCAATTGACTTCTATCTACATCCTTGGAAAAGCTGCTGAAGGCAGTTTGGCTCGCCCTTTTGCTGCTTCTGGTGGAATGTTCAATAACACCAATAAGCCTGCACCTTCTTCTAGCAGCCCTGCTGCTAATGCCTCTCCCTCCGAGGGTCCTACCATCACTGAAGTGAAAGATGATGAAAAGACCTCCTAAATAAAGTCTCTGAACGCTGAACATGTCTAGATTCCTTAAGAAAATAATTCAATGGGTTTTGTTTTTTATTTTATATTTTTCTCCTATGGTGTTTTAGCTATATAATGTTTATCATTTTCACCATATGTCAAGTTGAATCAATTGTTCATTATGTATTTATGAGTGAACCTATGCTTTTTTTTTTTTTTTTTAACAGATTGCTTTCCACTTTGTAGCAACAATATGAATGTTTTTGTTCATTGTATGTTTTCAGAAACGACATCTTTCCACAAATTCAGATGTAGTTTCGGTTCAGTAAGAAAGCCTCAAGAACAATCTTGTAGGATTGATTTCTCTTTCTCTTTTTTTTTTTACTTTTCTAAATAAATTCGTTTTCTTGGAACGACAATCATTCCTATCATCCAAATACTCATTCATTTGACCTTCTGCTTTTAGAAAACCAGAAATTACTATTATGTCTCGAGTGCTAGAGGATTCCCAGTTCATCGCTTTGGTAAGAAAAGAACTTTTAAGGATATCTGTCTCATATTTCTATAGAATTCAAGAGATGTTCAAGTGAACGAAGAAGGATGTAATCAAGTAGCTGCTTGGATCGAACAACAGTTGGACACTTTAGGAACGAAATTCTCAAATTGGCAAGATCATGAGTTACACCCAAAGCTACAGGACTCTTCTACGTTGGATTGGTATGTTTTGTTGATTTTTTTTTTTTTTTAATTCTTGACAGATCGTGTCTACCAAAATAAAACACAATTTACTAACCTTAGGGATATTTAGGATCTTCTTGATTGATATCTTGAACTTTTCGTTTTGGTCAGACGCAGATACCAAGGATTCGGGCAACCATCCTGCTCGATTCGGTATACGGTACAAAGGAAAGCTATACATGGGGTACTGGAGTCTTTGTGCTGCCGTTAATAAGGCCTTAGACAATAGTATTCCAATCACTACTCCTTCATTTTACGCAGATGAAGTTTGTTGTCCCGATGACTTGATTGCTTCCATCTTTGCTAGTGACACAGAAGAACAAATCCCTTTATTATCTGAGCGCATACGAATTATGAGAGCTAGTGGGAAGGCGTTAGTAAAGTACTATGGGGGACGATTTGTTCATCTCCTAGAGAAATGCAATCACAGCGCTCAAAAGTTTCTTGAAATTCTCTTACGGGATTTTCCCGATTTTCGAGATATTTCTTTTTACAAAGGTCGTGAATGTCACATATTGAAGCGTGCACAAATATTAATAGCTGAAACATGGGCATGTTTCCATGGACAAGGATATGGACAATTTGACGATATAGATAGCATTACTATGTTTGCTGATTACCGAGTTCCACAAATCCTTTGGCAGCTTGGATGCTTAGATTATTCTCCTGAGTTTGGAAGTCGACTACGCAAAAGTGAAACAATCGCTCATAATGACCCGATGGAAATAGAAATGCGTGGATGCAGTATATGGGCAGTTGAATTGATTCGTCTAGCAGTAAATCGACCTAATTTGAATGCAATTATGATAGATTTTTTCTTATGGGATCTAGCAAAAGAATGGCAAACTATTGGATATTCCCCGAACAAAGAACGAGCATTGAGCTCTGTTCCTTCAATTCGAGTTCGAAGTATATATTATTAAATTCATTTAAAGAAAAGAATTTTTTTATTCTTTGTTAATTAGGGTATAGAGGGAATAAAGGTTTATTGCAACAGTACAAGAGACGGTGGTATATATCAATATCAGATAAATTCATTCCCTAGTTCTTGCATCACTCATCATCAATTAAAGTAGATCCATAAGAATTGTAACCAGCCAAAGCACGTACACGATTCGTTAATTCTAAGAGATTTTTATTAGACGTTAAAGAGAGACGTAACTGATCATTCCTCAACGGAAGATGAAGGATAATTTCTGCATAACTAAATACAGAAATATCTAGAATGGAAGGAGTCTCTTTGTTAAGAAAATAGATCTGATTGCCTAAGAATTCTGAAAGGGACGAAAACGCTCTGGCTGCATCTTCAAAAATCTAAATAAACGGTAAGTTAGCGTTGAGCTCTATAATAAAATCTTGCGCTAATAGAAAATAAACAGTTAGAATTCAAATCAAGTGCTTACCGTATCTGCGTCTAGATGTTTTTCCTCTGTCAATATACGAAGCTGCTTTTTCTTTTCGAGAGGTTGAGCTATACTCCTTATTAAGCTTAAAGGCCAAGTAGCCTTTGCAAACCAATTTTTTCGTAATTCTTGGAAATTCGTCTCATCTAGATACATGCTATAATTCAAAGCAATCTGGACAGGACCAGTCAAAAGACTCATCCAAGGAGTTATAGCTTGTAGTAACTGCTCATCATTCACTAAATACAGCAACAACGCGTTTTTCAAAACGACTTTGTGAGATACGACTTGTAGAAAAGGTGTATTTTGGTCGGGAGAGGCATGATTTGAAACATTGAGTAAAATGATTTCTGGATCGTGAATTTTGACCCACGTTTGCCATTGTAGAGACTCTAAATCCAATGACTCTGAAATTGGTTCGCCATTCCAGTCACTAACATACAAGACCGGTTTCGTATTCAACTTCTCGTTTACTGCAGGATAAGGATTATCAAATGTAAATAAAGGAAAATTTTTAAATATAGAGCGATAAAAAGAGCTTATTTTCGCCAAAGAACTCATTTTTTACCCAAAATCAAGTGTTTGACACCACGAAGGTGTTCCTGTAATTACCACCAACACCTAGAATTGTCGTCTGCCCATTCATTGCGTGTCTTCTACTAAAAGAAATATCAGGTTTTTTGTTTTTTGTTTTAATTGTTATAGGGCAAAAAAAGAAATCTCAGTTTAGCTTTCTTGCTCACATACTTGAATCCAAAGGGACTTAAAAATACGCAAAAGGAACCGTTTATCTTTAACAGTGAAAATGGATTTGTCTTTGTTCTCGGATATTAAATCGTCAATCAATAAGGAAGCTAAAAGTCAACCTTCTTCCAAAGCCAACCGACCTTCGAAGAAGGACACAAACAATCCAGCAAAAAAGAGAAAAGAGGAAAAAGAGAGAGCTCCTTCTGATGGTAAAACGAACAAGAAGGAACAGAAAAGTGTTGAACAGCGCCAAACCAAAAAAGTAAAAAAGGAGGATGAAACATTGCTAAAGGATATTTTGGAATTAGGAGGATCCAAGAAGGATTTGGAACTAATCGACGACGCTGGAAGTGATGAAGAGATTGACCCAAGACAGGAAAATAATAAATCCTCCAAGGCAGGTGATAATGTTGATCCTAATGTACGCTTCCCTTTTAATAACCTTGGGCCAAGTTCGCTAACTCACATATTTAGCTTTTACAAGATTTATCCAAATTTGCCAGTCAGCTAGGATTCGCTCAGAATAAGTTTGATGAGCGCGCTTACGATTCAGAATCTGACGAAGACAGAAGCAGCGAAGAATCATCTGTGTCTCCAGATTCGGACGTAGAAGTAAGTGGACAGGAAGATGATGCTTCCGATCAGGAAAGTGATGATGATAAAGCCGAGAAAAAATAAGCCAACAAGTCATAACAATGGTTATAGAAGCCCTTGTTGGTTCCCTTCTTTTATGTTTCTTTCGGGTCTTTTGTCTTTATTGTTGACTCGTTCAATTCAGGGCTTACTTTTCTTTCGTTCTAAGAAAACTATTCTTTTACAGGTTCTATTTTAGGGTTACTAATTTTTATTTCTTAAAATATGTAATTTATTCGGTCCATTTAATGAAAGGTTTTGGAAACAGGTTATTGTCTAAGATGAAGAGTATTTTTGATCTGTAAGAATTTCATTTCAATTTTAGAGCTAACAGCCCTTGTGGATGAAAGTGGCAGTTGGAATTGCTTTAAAGTCCTAATCTTTTCGGTACGCCTTCATTTCTAGTTCTTTCACTATTTATTTTACTTTTTATTTATTCCTTTTCCTTTTGTAACTTTCTCTTTATTGCCAATTTATCATGATCTTATGTACCTACCATCGTTGTCAAGTTTTGTCTTTCGTAGTTATACCATCTAACCAGGAATGCAGCAGGATGAGGTTCAATTCCTAAATCTTTCCGCGATTGTATGTCTTGTCAGTTTACTCTTGTAGTTTATTATAATTTTAACTAATTTAGCCTTGCCCAGAAACCATCTTCTATGCCAAATATGAATTACAAAAATCTGAAAGTGAAGCTATCTTACAGGACCTTTACGAATTAGAGGCTTCATTAAGCGAAAAAAGTCGAATTTTTTATGTCTTAGATGGGTCATTGTTTTTATACTCGTTTGATTCCATTCCCCTTTTGCCTGGACTGAGGCCTTCTACGCTTACTCTGAATAGTTCTGGTAGTTTTGGTCGTTCTTCTTTCTTTCACCATGAATCTAATCCAAGGACTTCTTCGATACAGCTCAATTTAATCCGAGCCTTACGGCGTCTTACCGTGTATCATCTTTGCAAAGAATATGGGTTTCTTTCCCTCAAGGAGTTTTTACTCCCAATAAGGACAGCCTCAAAGTTCATTTTAGAGGGTTTGAGTGTTCACGAATTTCCACTTCTTGGTTTACATCTTGGTTTTCTGACAGATGGCTTCATGGAGTTTTCTTTCCGACCCGTAGGGTTGTCTCTATATTGCTTGTCAAATATAGCAAATTTAGAAGAATATGTAGTAGAGAGGCTTATTCTGTTGCCATTTGGGTGTAATGCGAAATTGATCTCTATTCAAGCTCCTTCGTCTTTATCAACAATGGAAATTCTGAAAAGTCGTTACGGCTTTTTCAATCTACCAACTGAAAAATGGGTTGGAGTTCAGGTTGATTGCTTTGATTATGCGTTTTCATGGCCTTTAAGCCTTTGTTTTCTAGAAAAAACACCATTTCCTACGCATTTGCAGAATGACTTTGATAAACATTTTACCATTAACGGATATACTCTTCCATTTAACGCGTCAAAAGATCTATTATCAGAAAAGAAGGTTCATTTGGATCAAAATAAAGAAGTCATTTCAGATTCAGATAACTTGGATCATACCGTATCACCCAATGTTGCTGTGACGCCAGTGTTGCCAAATACTCTAGCTATACCTTCTAGTCCTGAACTGCCAATACGCGTAACTCATTCTCCCTTTCCATCATCAGAAAGAGTCATGGAAGAAAGTGATAGAGAGAATGATTTATTCATGCAAGACATTGAGGACGCTAGAATTACGGAAGCTGATTTTGATTATTTTGATTTACCTAATCCTGAAGTGAAACCTTACTCTGAAAATATGGAAGTGATAGAACAGAAATCTGAAAGTTTGAATCAAGTTGATTTGGAAGCCATTTCGGAAGAGAAACAGCTTAATAATCAGCAATTTCCTTCACCACCTGATACGTATACTCAAAGTGAACACAGTATACAAAAGAAAGAATCAACTAAAAGCATCTCCGAACCTACAATCCCTCAGGATAACTTTAAACTTTCTATTATGGATGATCTGATAGTTGAAAAGTATTACCATGATGAAGTTGTACCACCGCTATATAATGCAGTTCCATTCCCTTCCTCGTCAGTCGATATTGCTAAAAAGTATTCGATTGGTGGGAAATATTGGTGTCCTTCTGCTTTGCTTCATCGATCTGACAGTTTAGGATCATTAAGTGGCTCTGTTAGCAGTGTCGAAGAAGAAAAGCACTTTTATGATGGTCTTCGAGAGGTAGTTGAACGTCAACCTGTTTCTGAAATGAAAAATAATATAAATCCTGAAGTGTCATTTCCATCACTTGAGAAAGAAGGCTCCGAGCTATATAGTTCTGCTTCTGTTGATTGCAGTGGGGTTGATACTGGAGTAAATGATTCTTTTGGGTTTGAGTCTTTGTTGGAAAAGTATGGGCTAAAGCACCTAAAAATGGTAGAAAAGGAGGCGTTATTAGAATTAATAATGAGTCAGCCGTTTTATTTTTATTTGCTACCTTTTTGGAAAAATCAAAATTCATATATTAACTCCTATAATGACTCGTGTGATTTTCTTTACATACAGGAAGCCACTAAAGAATTTCTTGAAGGCTTGTTCTCAGGACTAAGCAGAGCTATTTCATTAAGTTCTTGCACTTCGTGGGAAACTGAAATCAATGGAAACAATTCAAAAGATGTTAATAAGGCTAATACATATATAACTAGCGTGGATCAACCGGGTGTAATATTAAAGTCTAATAATCAGAAATTAACAGTTGATTACAATGCTACAAAACATTGGTCATCTCTGAACCTTCAGCCTTATAATGAAACACGGAATTATACTGTATTGCCTTTTTCCCAGAAAAAACCTGAATCAATTCCAATAGTCAAATCTCTTTTTGATGATATTCGGTATGCATATGAAAACTGTCAATTTGGTAAACTCGAGTTAGGAAACCTTATAACCTTTCAGGAAGATGGGATTATCGATTATAACTCACTGTTTTCGTCATCTTTCTGTGACTCTGGTGATCAAGCTACTGAACATAAAAGCACACTCAATTTTACAAATTTGGCCAAGGAATGCGCCAGTGCTTATGCCAATGACGATCTTTTATTTCTATTCTTTGTTGATGATTCCGTTTATTCTTTCTTTTCAGTATGCCAATCTTTTACATTGCTTAATGAAGTTTTTTCTCTTGAAACTAAGAAAGATGGATTGTTCAATAATCAACTGTTTATTAAAATAATACCATCGTCTGCTGGTTTTACCATCAGCCAGCCTCTTGCGACAGAGACTTTATCTCCTACGAATATTGCAATGGATATATATAGTACTTCTCCACTGAGAAATCCTTCTTTGAAAGTTAAATATTCCCCTTTTGTTATGGAAAAGCCCGTTATTTCTCTACTAAATTATAAATTATCCAATACGTTTTCTGCGAATGCCGTTTTTAATGACTATAGTCTACATGTAACTTATACAGTTATCAGAGATAAATTCTTAATATGCATGTGGAACGATACGTATGGCGAGCTCGAAAATTGTGAATGGTTTTTGTTAAGCGAAACAAATCAGAAATTGGATGTATTCCAAAAGATTTGGAAAACCAGTAGCGAGATTATGAAGATAGGCTCATTTACTTGGAGCTTAAATATTATGAAAGTTGGTGCTTTATCGTTAGAGGAACTAAATGACTGGAAACAGGTAGCGGAATCCCAAGAGTTCATGGATAAATCGACGTTGGTTATCGGCAATTGCCTAATCCATGAAAGTTCTAAACCACAGTTAAAGCCATATTTAAGGATGTTTTTTAGATCTAGTAACAACCCTGATGATTCATTGGAGATCTCAGAAAATATCGAAATAGTAGGTATAGTGAGAGAAGCTGCTACTTTAATTCCTCACTTTACTACTTTGGATATCAAGCCTTGTTTAGCTTATGGTTCACTTGGGTTTAGTGAAAGTGGAAATGTTGTGCCAATTGCAGATATACATTTATTTTATGTGAAGCAGACCGAGCCAGTACTTGCATTGCGTAAGATACTGAGAGAATACTTGTTTATGTCTTTTACTTCTAGAAAGAACAATTTTTCCTCAATTCGAATTCCGCACAACATATCTACTGTCCTATACCAAAGACAATTGCTCGAATACTTAAGCGGTGATGATCATTGAAATTATGGCAAAATTAATTTATTTTATATATTAATTATTTATTAATTCCGTTATGATGTGAAAGGATTGAGCTGTGTTGAGGTCCTTAATTTTTAGTAGCCTCTTAGTTTGTTTACATGTCCGGCAAACATATAAATGGTCGTTCATTCGTAGTTACCTTGCACAAACATATTTAGGATGAAAAAATACTTTAAAGGTTATTCTACTAAAAGAAACGTAGGAAAAGACGGATCTAAGGCGGATGAAAATCTGGAAAGCGCATTAAGCCGTCATGATGAAATGAAGGAAAAACCAAGCAACAGAAGCTTTTCTCGGGAAGATGTATTTTTGGAGGATAAAATGAAAGAACTGGATAGTATTCTACGTGCAAACGATAATTATTTACATAATGAACCGGTTAAAAACAAGCAGAGCACCCATTCGGTACTTTCTCCAAAAGATCTGAACATACAAAGCAAAGTGAATAAGAACTCTCGCATGTTTCTTAAATCTGATTTTTCATTGCCAATAATCGAGGATCCTACGATGAGCGACAGCAACTTGTACAAGGATAAACAAAGAATAAGGAAATTGGAAAAGGAAAAGGAAAAAAACTATAAAAACTCTTCATCCTATACACCCTGCTCTCAAAAGCAACAAAGCTATTTTGGTTCAAGTGATCAGCATCGGCCGTTTTCGAGCTTACAATTATTTGGAAACTCATTACTCAACTCAAGAGATGAAAAGTCAAACCCTATGTTTAATTCTAGTTCTTTTTGTGTAACATCTACTCCTGTGGCACCACGAGGAAGAAATGCCTCAATTATGCCTTATAATCGAGTGTCAACTCCAAAATCCCTTTTAGATGAAGATCATTCTATGGAAAAGGTAATGTTTCGAGACGTTTACTTAATTTTATCTAACTAACTTAAAATAGTATATTCTTCGTATTCACGAGCTTGAGCGAATGTTAACTGATGAGAGGCATTTGAACGCAAATCATGAAAAAGTTATTGCCGAGATGAAGGTTCAATTAAAGACCCTGCGAAATGAATTTCAGTTTGCAAAGAAACTGTTTATGAATGCACTCGCTGAGCACCAAGAAATCATTAACAACTCTAAAAGCTGTCAACTACAATCATCTCACCTGGCATGACACTGGTACAAAGTACACTAAAAACCATGTTACTGCCTAGAGGAGTTTTCACCTGCCCTTTCACTTCTACCTCCCTCGTCGTCCCTTCTTCATTGCATTCCTTTAGTTCAGTAGTTAGTCATGGACAAATGACAAATGATTCGGGCTCATAAGTTAGTTTCATTCCATTCAACTCGTTCAACTAACTATTAAGTTTCCAATTTATGTACCTATACGAACTGAGTATGTTCACAGTAACTGAATAAGTGATTATCTATATTTTAAAAAGTACAGAAACCATAAAGCAAATTACATGAAAGTGAAAAATTCCGTTCATTTTGTACTCTTTCGTCAGTGTAAACAAAAATGTAAACAAACAACGTCTCACTAGGAATCGTTTCGTTTCGTAAACCGACTTTGATGACATGCAACGCAATGAATTACAACACCAAATTGAGTGTCAGAGCAATTAAGTAGATGGATGATTTCATTTAGACATTTTTGTATAGTTGATTTCTTTCTTCATTTTACAATCAAAAAAGAACCTTTTACTCAGAGGAATTGGAACTGGTTTAAAACAGTGGAAACAAAGAAGAATGTCAGAAGCCTCTCCGTTATCGAGGAAAACAAATGAAAAAGGTAGGAAAAGTGGGAAACTTGAGAGCATTCATCCTAAACGGGAAAAATCAGATTCATCAAAAAACGCGAATGATGATGAATCTGGCGAGTTAGGGCCAGTGGAAAAAGCAAATGTATCAAGTAGTCCTAAAAAGATAGAGCAAGAGCGGATGGATGCCGATTCTGGCTATGAATGGGAATATGAGAAGGCTTTGGAAATGGCGAAGGAATGTCGGTTGCTGGCCGGCTTAGCAGATGAAATGTCGAAGGTTTTCTGCAAAGTATTTGCAGAGCATAGTAAGGAGATTGATGGACCACAAAAATATTTTGAGAAATTTGACGATAATTTCCTTGGTAAGGTACGAGAATTTTCAAATGACCTGGTTTCAACATATGGCCTAGACTTTTTGACGATTTTCCTTTCCTATATTCAAGCAAAAGAAGCTTACCGGAAATTATTCGAGCATTTAGAAGACTCTTTGGGTACTATTCAGTTTTTTACAGGGATGATTGATTTGTTTGATGTAAGTAATAAACATTTCGTTTTAATGGAAATCGTCATAGACAATTTACTCGTGCTTGACGAAGATTCCGTATTTTACACGGATTCATTGGTGTTGTTTGAGGAATTGCTTGTACGTTATTGTGCTTCTAATAATTTCCCTTACAAGAAGAATCCCATCAACTTTCTGTTCAATATGCTTCCTTACAAATCTGTTGATGCCTTAAATAGCGTAGCGAGGTCTGTTTGGAAAAAGCAAAATATCTTTGATTTCTTAAAAACTACTATTGAAAAAGTTATATCCTCTCCTCCTAAACACTTTTCCCCATACCCGACGTTCGTGGTTGCTGTCATTCAGTTTCTTGTTCAATCCCAGAATGTAAAACGATTACACCATGCTCCTTTTAGTGCTCAAAATTTAGTTACCCATCCAGAAGGCGATCAAATACTCGATCGTTTACGAAAGCGAGTATCCATGTCAGGGAGTCCTCCAGGACGGGAGCCTGAAAAACCTGCGGAAACAGATATTTCGGATGCTGGCGGGGAGAATCAAAACGATTCTGTAACCGAAAACTTGACGGTGCTTCAACCTCAAGACGAGGAGGCTAATGATCAAATAGACGAGGTTTCAGAAGTGCAACCAAAAGAGGCACCACCACCTATTGTACACGAAGAAACAATTGAATCGTCAAGTAGTAACAGAGACAAAATTAAAAATAGGAGTGCTTCAGAAATAGAAGTATTAAAGTCTATTTCCGAAGAATTATCCATTGTCTTAGCATCGTTGTCTGAGCAAACCATTACCTCTGTTCATAATCAGACATCTTCGCTCATACAAGTAATCGAAGAGAGAGTTTTCGCTTTACATGAGCAAAATGCAGGAAAACAACGGACAACTCCTTCAGTTTCAGTTCAAGTTCCAATCAGTACTACCTCAGGTGCTGTATCCGAAGTTTCTAGTGTGGAAGATGATGAGGAGTTTCCTCCTATTCGAGATGCTTCTTTGCAAACCCCTTCTGATTCTAATAGGGCGACTGTAATGAGGACATCTGCAGAAAAGGCTGAAGGACGCTCTGATAAACGGCGACAGGTTTCTCCATATGAAGGTTACAGATTCCGCAGAAAGTGGACGGAAGAGCAGGAGCGTGAACTATTCGACATGATAGAACAGTACGGCTGCAGTTGGTCAAAAATTGTTTACATGCAAAGAATTGATAAGAGGCCTTTACATGATTTCGCACCTACCCACATTAAGGACAAAGCAAGGCTAATTAAAGCTCGCTATATGAAACAAAATCGTCTTCAGAATCTGTATCAACATTCGCCCAACTGGAAGTATGTTACAGTCGGACCGGCATATTGTGAAATCCATAAAATTCCTTACACCAAAGAAGCTTCAATTACGCAGTGAACTTTTAATTTCTTGGACCTTTTTGAAATGAAAATCCTTCTAGTTCTTTAATGCTTTAAACATTGGTTTCAACATAATTGATCTTGTTTCTGGTTAAAAAGGCCATTAGACAAGTTTTTTTTTTGTTACGAACAAATTTAGCTATGTTCTATCATTTTACTTAATTTATTCAATTTATGAGAGAATAAAAGGATGGCATTACCCTAGTCTTTATAACGAGTATATATATACTTAAGTTCTCTGCGTATAATACAGTATACAGAAAAAGTAGTAAACAGAGTATACTATCTTTTTATTGTAAGCAAATGAGAGGAAAAAGAACCCTAATAATTCGAAAAGTGTCATGATCAACCACTCTGGAGCTCATCTGTAAATTTGCACAAGGAAATCATACAACGCCCTATAGATTGAGAAAAAAAATTAAAAGAACTCAGAGTTCGTTTAAATTAATGTCGGAAGCTCAACTTAAAAGTTCTATAAACAAAATCCATCAGGTTTTGGCTCCTGGTTTAGATGAATCTGCTAGTTTTGAATTTCATTTTAAAAATATTGAAGAGTCAATCAAGCAAATCATTCGTGCTTCTATATTAGTTGTTGAATTAAATGATAATGAGGTAAGCAATTAAGACGATTTCAAAAACGATTCAGGTTTTCTTCAAAAGTTACAATTTCAAGGTTCAAAAAAGCAGGTTTGAGTGGAAGGCATAAAGTTAGCAAGAACCTAGAGTTTAAAGATTTTCTAAAAGTTACCGCAAGTCTGTGCTTTTTAAAGGCACTATAAACAAATGTCGTTTCAGGTGCGAAATGTTTCTTCACTGATTCTTTTGAGGAAGCGAAAATGAAAATGGGATCCACTGGGATGAAATTAAAAACTCAAATTTGCTGTTTCAATAAAGCTAACGCATGGCTAGTCTTTAGATACCCTGGACGCATCAATAAAAGAATTACTAGACGCTAAGCAAAGGCTGAGATTGATGCAAAATGCTTTTAATGATTTGTCTGCTAAAGTTAATAGAAATCTCGAATTCCTAGATGTAAGGGCGTTCCTAAGGAGAGTTTTGGGTCGTGTTTTTAATGAAGCTAATAATCATTATAGAGATCGAGCATGTTAGATGTATTCACGCAAATATTTAAAGAATTACTTCAGGCTTACGAATCAAAATCAGACTTTGAAAAATACGGGGATGAAGGCGAATACATTGAATTCCGAAAGACCATTTGGCATGAACAAAATCTTGATGGAAAAGAATTCCCACAAATGCGGGTTTTCTTTGAACCAAATCTACAACAAAATGCTGAAGATGAAGATATTGTTATCTCTTCGTCCACAATCGAAACCCGATGTCCATTGACTTTACAACCAATAGTTCATCCCATCATTTCTACAAGGTGTGGTCATTATTATGAGAAAGGTGCTATACAGTCTTTAACCGGAACGAGTGGATGTCGATGTCCAGTCGTTGGCTGTAATGCTCAATTGCGAAAATCAGACTTGAAAGAAGATCCTGTTCTTGAACGACGGTTACGCCGTCTTCAAGAGCTGGTAAGAGAGGACTCATGATTTTTATGCTTTTCTTTATTCTTTAAGTATTCCTTTACTCATATATTTCTTAACGTCTTCCACTGACGCTTGTCAGTAATATGAATTTTATACCCATGATAATGAAGTAGTCTAATTGAATTTGGGTAACCATTTTATTTCCTTTTAATCCATTATGAATATAGATCACATACTTTAGATGACTTCAATTCCCTTTCTTCATTATATGCTTCAAATTAAGTGTCTACCATACTCTTTCAACTTACGCATATCGATGATACATCCAACCGCTCTAAACATTTAAAATGGATCAAAATGAGCCAATGGATGATTTGACTTTTGAAAGAAAGCGACGTTTACTGACTTTACAAATCGGCAAAAGCATGAATGAAGTCGTGAATTTGATGTCTGTTTTGAATAAAAATATGGAAGGCATTAACGGGGTTGGAAAGGAATTTGAAAACGTTGCCTCATTATGGAAAGGATTTCACGACTCAATATTAGAAAAAAAAGACTTGGATATGCCGGACGCTACCTAAAGAATTGTCCGAGAGTATAAAAGGACGAACAGTGCTTTATATTCAGTGAAAACAAATAGCTAATTCCATATCTTCTAAGAATGAGAATGAATGCTGTTTTGAATGATTGCTAACCCTTGTCGTTTGGGCTACTGTAACTGGAAAAGAGTCTCATTTGTGTATATGTATACACCAAGCGAGGTGCAGGTTTTTTCTAGCTCATTTCTACTATTCATTTGGATATAAATCACTTTCTGCAAAGCTCTCAAAATCACACTTCCCTTGTTAGGTCTTAATTTACCTCGGTACAAATAGTACAGCATGGGAATCTAATGAATTCACGACTCTTAAAGAGGAATAAAAGACTATGTACATTTTGATCTATTAATAGTTTAACCTTGCTTCGCTCTATCAGCAGGAATTATAAACTAGGTCTTTTATTACAAAAAAGGGTTATGAAGAGCTATGAATGTATTGACGCTATACTTTTTTCAGGATCAAAAAAGAACAAAAAATAGATATCCGTTATTAAAATAAACAACATAGAAAACAAAGCCATTGGACTTGCAATCATGTATGAGCAAACGATACAAAACAAAAAATAAAAAAAAGGAAAGCATCTTTCATACGTTCGTTTCAAGGGGAAAGCAAGTTGACCCAAATCAATCAACAAAAATATTGGTCATTAAAATAGATAAATGGAGGAGCCAAAACAATTCATGAAACCTGAATAATTGAAGAGGAAAAAGAGAGAGAGAGAGGGAAGGTTTAAAGAATGACACATGATCTTTTCGAAAAAGAAAATGTCTTTTTCATGGTTAAGCTTACAGCGAGATGGAATACATCATTGATTCCTGATGCTTCCTTTGCTGAGCATTCCACATAAGGTGAATTTATGGATGATGCTACAGATTGAGCCTAAGTACTTTGTTAGAAAAAGGAAAGATTAATCTTTACACAAAATACAACATACCTGTTGATATGTTACAGGCGTAAGACCTTGAGTACGTAGAACCTCTTCAGCATTTCTATCCTTCCTTAGATCAGATTTGAGACCAACTAGCATTGTGGGTGTCCGGGGACAGAAATGCTGGACTTCCGGAAACCACTAGAAAACGAAATGTTAGCATATACAAGAAATTCAATGAACAAAAGTTAGATATAAAATGAAGCATTGCATTGCGTAGGTAAAAAATAAGATGTTCAAGCATGTGCTTTCTAGCCTATATCGTTTAGTAGCTTACCTTTTCGCTAATATTATGCAATGAAGCAGGGCAATCAATTGAGAAACACAACATGATAACATTGCTATTTGGGTAACTTAGAGGACGAAGACGATCATATTCTTCCTGTCCGGCCGTGTCCCATAAAGCGAGTTCAATGATTTTGCCATTAGGCTTATAGGAGAATTGTGTTATGTAGTTTTCAAACACAGTAGGGATGTACCTCTATTCCAATAGTTAGCAAAAAAGGTTTTGAATTGGATGGAATTGAACCTGAATTTTCTACGCATAGACCTACCTCGGGGAACGTTCCGGTAGAAAACACAATCAACAGACAAGTTTTTCCTGCACCGTCAATAAGAAATCCTCAAAAAAGCCATAATGCTTCATAGAACACATACCACAACCACCGTCTCCAACAACGACAAGTTTCTTTGAATGTTCTAAAATGAGTTTTGGTTAGAAAGGGACACACAAAAGCAAAAGACGAATCGTTTCGTCAATACAAACCTGTTTTTGAGCCGCTCTTCATCCTTAAAGTATGGAAAAAGCAAAGTTGTTGATATTGGTCTGTTTTCGCTGAATAAGTCGCGTTGCAGTTAAATTGCCATGACAACGCGAATGTAAACATTAATGTAGCGTCCTGTATAAGGCATTATGAATATCTTTTACAGAAAAGATAATAAAAGAAAAAGCCTAGAGCAATTTGAGATGACTCACAAGCTACAAAGGTTGAAAAGTTTCATGTGCGAATATTCCCACATGCAGACAAGTTGATTCCACTTGACTGTAAGCTCGAGTAAACAAGTGTTTGTTTCATGTGAGGTTCCTTTTTCTTTCAATAATTCTTTTTTTGCAAATTAGAAAGAAGAGAAAACCCCCAAAATTGACAACTTGTTTCCTCGCCTAGTTCGCTGGTAGGTACTTTTAACTAACAAAACGCAATTGTGTTTAACTTTTCCAAGAAAATTTTTTATTTCTATAAATGAAACTTTCTTTACCTTTTTTCCTACTCCTTAATACAACTCAAACTTGCCATTCGTACTTTTCCAAAGACTCAGTCTTTTGTTTACACTGTTACCTATACGAAGCAAAACATAGTTCGTTGAGAATACACCGCAAAGTAAGCAAGTCGCGTCCTTGTGAAGAGTAAACAAGAACCAGAATCCCAGTTTCAAGAAGAATTATGAGGAGTTTGGTTTTATGATTCTTTAGGGCTTACATGGAAAGTCGAATAACGCAAGGAAGAAAAGTTTGAATGGTGTTTATGATTTGATGTTTGCAGTATACTGTCTTCTTAGTATACAAAGGGATTGAGGATGAAAAAGGAAAATCCTTTTCTCAAACCTCATTTGTTGGACGGGACGTCCAGCAACCACTTTGTGTAACCCAAGTATTCTTTTTATATTCAGTGCTGCGAAGGAAAAGGTGATCAAAAGGTAAAGAATACTAGATCTTTTTTTGTGTCTTTACAGTTTCCTCAGTAGATGTTCTCCATGGAATCACTGTACCCTTGGATGAAGTCTGTTATAAATTTGATCTCTCAAACCATTTTCATGACTTGCAGTAGTATTGTATGGTCCTTTGAGGGAGGCATTGAGAGAGCCTGGATACCAATTGTACTGCCGGGTTGGCAGATGTGGATCTTCTGCTTTATCAGTGTTTTTTTCTTAGCTTTGGTGTTTTTATGCCTGGCTAGTTCTCGAGAGAAATACGATGGCTATTGCAGGGCTTGAAAATGACTCGCACAGATCGCAGTGTATTTTTTGCAGGAGGCATTCTTTGATTTGAGTGAGAATGAAATGACAGAAAAAAGGTGCCTTTTTGTTGCTTTACTTTTCAGCCTACTCTCAAGGTTCATAAATAGGATCTTGTAGTAGCAACAAGTGTTTCTTTACATAATTTTGTAAAGAAACATACGTTGGCTGACTATGCTCTGGTCTGTAGAATTTTTATTCTATGGAAGCTTAGAGACGTATTGATTCCAGGTTTTCTACAAACCCATTTTGGCTTTTTTGTTGGTGTTTTGACCGTGCCCCTTGTATTCTTCAGGTGAAGGTGCAAGCAGGAAAGAATTAAAAACCAATTGGTTGACACAATGTACTTTCCAACAATTGTAGATACAGTTCCTTCTTTTCAATGGCTCTTCACAGTTGTTGTCGAACGAAACTACTTGCTATTTAGCTTTTCTTGTAACCAAGCGTAGTTGGGAAGAAAGGAGGGAAATTTGATGTACCGAGAGTCACCAATTCTAGCTCTTTTTATAACTTTAGGAGATCCAAATGATCAAAGTTTCGTACTTGTTCCTGACTTTATGAAAAAAGTTAGCTGGTAGTCCTTGATTCATTCAGGTTTATTTCTGACACCCGACTATTGTCCCTACAGAGTGCATATTGCCAAATTTTCTTCAGCTTCTGGAAACACTTTTGTATTTGGGAAATTTTTTTTTCCTTGCTTCCGGTCAGTGCTACTATGTTTTCTTTCGCGACTAACAGAATCTTTGTAGTTTTGTTAATCACACGATTATGATACGAACGCTTTTATTCAAAAACAAGATTAAAAAGGTGTATTAATCGATGGCACGTCTTTTAAAAATTAATTAATAAAGCTTATAATAAAAGTCTATTATGAATCATGAAAAGCCTACAGCACCCCGGATTCCCATGTTGTCTCCAACCATAGTATGAACGAGACCTTCAGACGTTTTCACTTAACTGCAGTGATCGGACGGGAACTGGTGTTTTCACCTAGGTATGGCCGTAGACTCTGAAACTTGAAAAGATGATGTATTTTTATTTTTTATTTTGTTTATCGAATGTAGTTCACCACTGGTTGTTTGGAAGATATGTTTTCCTAGAATGCATTTTGAGTAACGGTCTCTTCAGAAAGTAACGTGCTACTCAAATGTTGAAGTAACATATGTATAACGATACCTAGAAATAAGTAGTAAACGAAATAGCGAAAGGCACCAAAAGAAAGCTTATTTGGTTTGATGATAACTTCACCTCAGCAAAACTCTTGCCTTTGCCATTGCCATTGTATTTTTCGTCTCTCAGAGCTGTAATGAAAGGATTTTATTTGTTTTTATAGAGGATTTAAATTAAGGTGCTTTTACTTTGGACTTTTGTGCGCTTCCTGGTCTTTTACTATCAAACTTCGATAGGTTTCATAGCTCGCTTCTGAGCCTTGTAGAGGGCAATTGATGGTTTGTTTGATTCTTTATATTTAAACAATAAACAATGAACGAAAAAGAGAATGAAAAGCTACTAGGACTTGCCAAAGCAGCCGAATATTCCTGTCAAGTTTCTCCTGCAAGTCCTGACAGTGATTTACCGCAGTACAGCGAGCTCTCTTATTCACATCTGGATAATTTGGAAAAAGGATGTTTATGTTTACATCCAAATCTCGTTCCTGAAAACAAGAGGGACGAATTGTCAGACGACGCTTCTGCAACAATGTGTTCAGACTACTGTGGTGCGTTTTGTGGTAGTGTTAAGAGCGGATTCTTGTATATTTCTAGCCCAGCGGCATTTGCGAGAATTCCACCTGCTGCAAAAAGAACGACAAATGAAGGACTTCGAGTTTTTTGGTGTTATTTATTCTCACTGATACTTGATTTTTCATTTTCATAT
>NW_013185624.1:696520-698375 GCF_000004155.1 Schizosaccharomyces cryophilus OY26 | reverse complement strand
TTTTACTTTGGACTTTTGTGCGCTTCCTGGTCTTTTACTATCAAACTTCGATAGGTTTCATAGCTCGCTTCTGAGCCTTGTAGAGGGCAATTGATGGTTTGTTTGATTCTTTATATTTAAACAATAAACAATGAACGAAAAAGAGAATGAAAAGCTACTAGGACTTGCCAAAGCAGCCGAATATTCCTGTCAAGTTTCTCCTGCAAGTCCTGACAGTGATTTACCGCAGTACAGCGAGCTCTCTTATTCACATCTGGATAATTTGGAAAAAGGATGTTTATGTTTACATCCAAATCTCGTTCCTGAAAACAAGAGGGACGAATTGTCAGACGACGCTTCTGCAACAATGTGTTCAGACTACTGTGGTGCGTTTTGTGGTAGTGTTAAGAGCGGATTCTTGTATATTTCTAGCCCAGCGGCATTTGCGAGAATTCCACCTGCTGCAAAAAGAACGACAAATGAAGGACTTCGAGTTTTTTGGTGTTATTTATTCTCACTGATACTTGATTTTTCATTTTCATATTACGTTCTCTTTCCTTTTTTAAAGAATAATATGCTGAAAGATACTTCCATAAAGGTTCAGTATAGTGTGGCAGCTATTCTTATCGTCTTGGCCTTTTGGTTCTCTCTAAACTTGGTTTCAGGTATGTCAGTAGACGGATGATACTTGTTGAAAGTTGTGCTAATTAATAATGAATAGTTTTATTGGACTTGTTGATTTTCTCTTTGGATTTACTTCCCTTGTTGGCTTCTGCAGTTTCCAATGCAGTTTCCAAGGTTCTTTCTGTAGTGTTTGATTGGATTTCGAAAATCATCACCTATTCTTTAGGTTACGAAATGACATTTGAAGGAACCGAGTCGACGGGAGAAAATCAACTTCCAATTCATGCAATACCTCTTGGAAATCTAGAGGAGCCAAATAATCCTAATAGTCTTAGAGATGAGGAACCATCTTCTGAACGTTTCGAACAGTATGTAAGACGACAACATCACCAATCTAGGGATACGGAAAGCGGTAAAAATCTGCAAAGCAGCAGCTAATTCTTTCTCCCCTTAATTTTTTATACATTTTGTAGATTTACACTTTCCGGGTTCTCTGCTCTAAGGAAAGGTTTCTTGTTTCTCCCTTTCTCTTCTCTGCTTGCATATTAGGTTTTCTTGTCTTTTTCAAAAGTGTTGCTTATGTTTTGTTCTCTTTCTTTCTGCATATTTGGCCATGAAGTGCACTGACGTTTTACTATCGTACATACTGTGTTAGTCTTGCTCTCTTTCCGTTGAACTTGCCATTTTTTTTATTCGCATTTGCAGTTGCATTTGAATCCGTGTAACATTTTTAATTTTCGTGTTAGGTTATATGTTTAGTTTTCTTTTTATTCTAATTGGCTAATGAAGTATTGATAAACGTTCAAGTTTATAGCTTGCTGTTACGTGAATCAGCATAGCAGAAAGAATGCCTTACCTTACCTGGAAGAGAATCAACCTTCCGAAAAGGAATAAACAAAAAACCAAACCACAAATAAAAAAGTAAAGAGCAACAAAAAGGAAAGCCTACAGCACCCCGGATTCCCATGTTGTCTCCAACCATAGTACTAACAAGGCCCTCAGACGCTTAACTGCAGTGATCGGACGGGAACTGGTGTTTTCGCCTAGGTGTGGCCGTAGACACGTGCAAGTTCGTCTGAAAACATCTATGGAGTTTGTTCCATACATTGGTGTTTCTTGAAATTCAGATTTAGCTTCCTTTTGCTCAACCTTGGTCCTTTGTGGAATTCAATGGAGGATGCTGGGTAATATACAATGCGTTTTTTTCGTAGTCTTAATTCTTTATAACTCAATGCAGCTTGTCATTACTTAC
>NW_013185624.1:526425-696420 GCF_000004155.1 Schizosaccharomyces cryophilus OY26 | reverse complement strand
TTTCCGGGTTCTCTGCTCTAAGGAAGTTCTTGTTCTCCTTTCTCTTCTCTGCTTGCATATTAGGTTTTCTTGTCTTTTTCAAAAGTGTTGCTTATGTTTTGTTCTCTTTCTTTCTGCATATCTGGCCATGAAGTGCACTGACGTTTTACTATCGTACATACTGTGTTAGTCTTGCTCTCTTTCCGTTGAACTTGCCATTTTTTTTATTCGCATTTGCAGTTGCATTTGAATCCGTGTAACATTTTTAATTTTCGTGTTAGGTTATATGTTTAGTTTTCTTTTTATTCTAATTGGCTAATGAAGTATTGATAAACGTTCAAGTTTATAGCTTGCTGTTACGTGAATCAGCATAGCAGAAAGAATGCCTTACCTTACCTGGAAGAGAATCAACCTTCCGAAAAGGAATAAACAAAAAACCAAACCACAAATAAAAAAGTAAAGAGCAACAAAAAGGAAAGCCTACAGCACCCCGGATTCCCATGTTGTCTCCAACCATAGTACTAACGAGGCCCTCAGACGCTTAACTGCAGTGATCGGACGGGAACTGGTGTTTTCGCCTAGGTATGGCCGTAGACGTCTGTATCTAACCTTTTAAAAATGTAAAGCCTGTTTCTAGATTTAATTTACAGTTTAAAAATAGTCAAGTACATGTTCGAATTGATATATTTCCAATGCGTTACTAGTGAATAAACAAAGAAAAGAATGCTTGGGTTGTTTCGAATTCCTTGCATTTTCAACATTTTGTGTCTTGAGAGCACGATACTCAACAGGCCATCATGTGTTATATGAATTCTGCAATGGGCAACATCAGCTTTGTTCAATGAATAAGGAGAGAAATTGAAGTAGAAGACGAAGATTGAGTTTCAAAATAACAATCCTTTTCGTGAGTACAGCAGACAAACCGCCGCAAAAACAATTTGCCCACACCAGGAATCGAACCTGGGTCGCATCGGCCACAACGATGAGTCTTAACCACTGGACCATGTGAGCTTCTTGTTGAAGAAGAGTAAATAGAAGATATATATACAATTACAAAAGGAAGGTAGCTTAAGCTTTGACTAAAGCTCGTCGCCCTTCTGTGTTTTGAACGATATTTTTCGTTTTTTGTATCTTTAACTTCCAATTTGTCATCCTCTTGAAGAAATTATCTTCTTGTTTCGAAATAGGACATTTTCCATATGCGACTTCCAGATCCACGAAAAGATACCTATTCCCAATCTCTTTGCATCACACTTAAGAACCCATTAAGAGATATATGAATATTCAAGAGGTAATAACCTAACTTTCAAATAGTTACTGATATGATTTAGTGGGATTCACTTTCGCTCTTTCAATGGCAGGCTTGTCCAGGATTGGTTTCACATCAAAATAAATTGGTATGGGTCTAGCGAAAATTCGTATATGACCTTGAGAAACTGACTTTTAAAGAAAAGCAGGACTAGTTGTTCATGTGAAGGGACAAAGATTTTGAGCGTTGGCACATTAGATGGTCATATTCTCGTTTTCAACAGCAAGTTTGAATTACTAGTCGATTTTGTCGCTTGCGAAGGCGGCGTAACCCAACAGCTACAACTAACAAATAATCAATCTGCTCTTTGTTGTATTTGTGTATGTGAACATGTCTGCGAAAATACGTTATTACTAACTTTGCTTCGAGGTCTAGCTTGATAAACAAAATGCAATTCTAATACAATTTTGGTCTGTCAAGAATGTTCGTAAACGCATTTCCAACGACGTTGTTTGCTTATACGAACGACGACTGTATGGTATCCCGAACCCTCTATTCCCTGCAACTAGTATTGCTATTTCAGCCGACGTCTCGTTCGTGTTTTGTGGATTTGCAAATGGAACAGTGATTCAATTACAAGGAGATTTTCTTCGTGACTTGGGCTCAAAACAAGATGTGGTGTTTCGTGAAAGAGACTCTATAACCAATCTTGCTATTTTATCTCCTAGAAAGTTATTTGTATCTACTACTACGCAAACTTTTCTTTATGATATATTTGCCAAATCCATTGAAACTTTAGAGAATAGTGGTCTAGCCATTGGGTGCTCTGAAGTGTTTATGCAAAGATCTCTTGTCTGTGCCAATTCATCCTTCATCTCGGTTTATGATGCGAAAAACGTGAGTTTACTGAAAACACTTCATGTTGAAGGGACGATACAAAAGATTTTTTCCTGTTTCGGATATGTTTGCCTGCTGGTTTCTACGACTCCTTCGCTTTCTACTCAAAGCGACGGTAACATAACTAATGAGGAAACATCTCTTTGGTTCTCTATATTAGACTTGGAAAGTCAATTGACGCTATTTCATTTTGAAATAAAAGAGAAAAGCATCTCCAATATTCTGTACGCATCTGATGATTGCTTTTTCTTTTATGATGATTATCCTCCTCAACAATTAATTCGTCTTCCACAAGATTTCGTTCTTTACAAATGTTTTGAAACAGAAGAATTTGAAAAGTCATATTTACTAGCGAATTATTTAAAATGCAGCAAGGATATCATCCGTGATTGCGCTCTACGCACAGCACTCCAATACTTTGAAGGAGGTCAATCAGAAAAAGCTATCGATTATTTTATTTACGCAATTCCTTTCTCCGATTCAGCACTCATAATCAAGACTTATTTAGAAAAACGCCTTTTGAAATGCTTGCTTCGATATCTGGAAGCGTTGGCTGCAGAGGGACACGCCTATTCATTTGAACAATCTACGTTAATCTTTCTTTACGTAAAGCTGCGAAAATTTAATTCTTTAATGACCTATGCAAAAAGTGGTACCTGTTCCACAGAGCTCTTACTCCCCATCCTCCGAAAATATAAATGCTTTGATCAAATGGAGGCATTGGGTAAAATTTGGAATATGCCTTTTGTTTGTTTAGAGGTTTACCAGGAGAAAAATTTAAAAGAGAAAGCATTTCACTTTCTTGAGAATTGCCATGATTACATCGATATGATAGGAATCTCGAATCAGTTTGGTACATGGTTTATAAACTCGGATCCTCTGAGATTTACAGATAAAATGGCTGAAGTATCTGTCAGTTTATTAAAACTAGGAAAAGAGAAAAACTTAATAACGTTTTTAAAAGCTGTTTACCTCTCTACATTTATGCAACAACCAGATTTGCAGATGAGACTGTGGGATACCGTAAAAGTGCATTCAAAGGACCCAATTGTTTTGAAGTTCATTAATACCAGAAAGCTTCATGCTCTTATACAAAAAGAAATGAAATGCATGAATCCGGATAATGAGTCAGAAGCTTTCCTTCTAATCAAAGATTGCAAAGGTTTACTGGATTATGAATCATCCATATTGTCTTTACAGGCAGTTCATTGGAGCAATGCCCTAGATCTTTTGTACTCCCAAAAATCTCTAAACTCTGGCTCTAATGATACAATAATTCAGAAACTCCTAAAAGACCCAAAAACAGCAGATCATCTTACTGAAATTTATGATGATGAAGCTATGCTTCACCTCTTAAGATTCCTAGTGCAGGAACGCTCGATCACTAACGTACATGAAGATTTATTTTTTAAGATTCTAGAAAACTGTTTCATACAATTTAAAATTCCGATCCAACATATTTTAGATATATTGATGAAGGACCAGACCTTGACCTTGGGGACTATAAAAAAGCTCTTATTAAGATGGGAAACTCATTGTTCGTCTCGGATCGACGAAAACGATAGACAGTATACGTATCTTCAAAAAGAGCTGGTTAGTAACCAAAGCCAATTGAACTCAATCCCTACCGAGGATCAATTATGTGATACTTGTGAGGGAGTATTGAAGATACCGTTCAGCAGCTATAGTTGTCTTCACCTAGTTCACAGAGACTGCGCTACAGAATCGATTTGTCCGAAATGCAAATCTGGAGTCTTAGATGTTCCTCCCATCAATCATGACAAGCACCCATCTTCTTTCCATGAGCTTTTTAGTCAACTGTCTCTTCTAGAATCTTTTATGCTATAATGTTTTCAACGCCAATTTTTACCTTAATCTTTGCAATTCCCTTCCATTACAAATATTAATAAAAAAAAGGTCATTCATTTGGATATCATTAACTAAATGAGCCGATAAGCACCTAGTGGACGAAGTTATTCTTCTTCTTCACTGGCAGATTGATCCTCCTCTTTGGATCCCTCTCCTTGCTTAGATTCGTCTTTGGCATCAGACGACTCTTGCTCGTCATTTTTTGCTGTTTCAGACGAATCTTTTTCTTCTTTCTTCTCGTCCTCATCCTCATCTTCATCTACCAAACCGAGAGCACTGGTAACCTCACCAACCATACGCTTGAATTGCATCCATTCATTAGGATTCAACGCAATTCCCTTCTTTCCGGGAAGCATTTCACCATCCTTTTCATAATATTCACGAATATGGACATATGTGGTTCCACGAAATTCAGACAAGGTCACTCTTTTTTTACCAGAATCATTCAACTACATTTGAAGAACGCGTCAATAATTTATTGCAGAGGCTGTCACTCTCTTTACTTACTGTCCAGTGCACTTCTTTATCATTTTCAGTCTTTTGTTTCTTGGTATTAGCTGCTTCGCTTGATTTTGAAGTGCGTTTTCCAGCCATAGTTGTTGTGTATGGTTTTGAATTCATCTAGTGAGACGCGAAAACAATTTTGATATGCGTCATGTCATTACTTTCGTATTTCTTTGTGACTCGTTCCTTTACTTTAATAAACAGTGAACCACATATAAACAGTTGATCGTTTTTACTTTTTTTGTTTATTTGAAATTCGCATATGAAAACTAAAGGTAAAAAAAAGTTTTTATTTTCTATTTTGATTCATGAGTTTATTAGCTAAAGAAAGTTGTCATTTTTGATACTTGATTTAGAATTAATTAATAAATGACATTATATTGCAAGCTTCATGCTTCATTCGTAACCTTAAAAACAATGTAAAGAAAGACAAGACTGAAATAACAAAGAAACAAAACGGAGGACTAAAAGATAAAGACTGACGGTAGGTCTATTAGGGGATATTATATTTAGTCAGTGTCAGTCGTGTTATCATAGCTGGAATTTTTTTAGCTATTTTCATACGATTCCATTCAAATGCTTTCGAGTTTTTTGTTACGGGCCCGAGCCCTAGCCAGAGCCCCAAAAATTGGATAGACCATGATTGAACTAGCAAAAAATCCAACAGCAATTCCTATAGCTATTTCAACCATCGTAAACCCAAATTCCAAACTGCTATTTTGGTTTTTCGATTGAGAATAAATAGTCGTATTTGTAGTTGTATTATGACTCACAATGTTAGTAGCTGTGTACAAACCACCACTCACGCCTCCTTGAGCAGCGAAACCAGAGGGAACTAGCAAAAAAATAGCAGGAATTACAACGACAAAAGAAGAAGATTTGATGAAGTGCGAATAAGAACTCCCGAAACATCCAATCACGAAGGAGGCAAGTGCACTGGATATCTGTCCCGTACCAAAATGCATAGAGGCATAAAAATACACAATATAGCCAACTATGGACACTACTACCTGCACACACCATTGCTTCGGATGAGACTGCGTAACGAACAATAGGCAGAGAGTATACAAAGGTATTAAAAGTATGTACCACTTTTGATCAATTCCTATTTCACGCAAGCATGAGTAATTCTTAGTAGCATTCGTATCCATCCAGCCATAAAGAGCAGCCCCAATTGTTATACCAAAACTCAAAAACAATGAGAATATGATAGCATACAACATGCGAACTCCTCCGGAAACAATATTTTTGGATTGCAATTCTAAGACACCGCAAAAAACAATATAACCTGGAAGGATAAGCGAAACGGCACCTTCAACCAAAGCAGAAAAGCAAAATAGAGGCTTCGTATTTTTACTAATACTTCCAAATGCCCGCCCCAAAAAGGACAAAACAATGGCTCCAATAACCTCAAATAACTTGTCAAACAATGACGACCGAGGGGCAAGATACACTCGGAAAATTCCCAGAAGTAATCCTAACAAAAATCCCATCGGCATATCAAGCCATCCTCCGCCGTAAGCCACTGGCAAGATGCAAGCACTAGCGAGACCATGCATGAAAGCAACTAGCCATTTTCGATAAAGTGGTCGAAAAGTCATAATATTCTTCAAAATATCCATACCATCCTCGGCGCTCAATTTATCCAGCATTACATAACGGTAGATTTCATTCACTAAACCGAGTTTATTCAAGTCCATTTGTGATGTAATTCCTACAAATTGCATATCCGAATGTCCCTTCTCAGTCCTGAAAGATAAAAGCATACAGTCAGGAAGATATAGGAAATTCGCACGGAGATCTAAAATGCGACAGGCTACCTGGAGGTTTCGCAGTATCTTATGACTCGGACATCCATATAGCATCAGCGTTTCGCACAAGAGAAGTATAAATTCACAACGTTTTTCATAAGGAGATGGGTGAACGGTAATTCGAAATTGATCATCCACGTATAGTCTTGACCAACCTAATTTATATAATAAGCTGTTCAATTTACCCCCACCTCTACAAAATGAAGAAGAATCAATAGGATCAGTGATCTTGTTCTTTTCGATGTCATTTGACACTTCTGTCCTAAGACGAGAAAGAACACTTCCTAAAGATTTTCCATAGCGATCAATAGAGCTATCGATGGGTACCATATATGCGCTGGCATCAACGTTAAGAAACAGTGATAAGAACTTCCCAAGGAAGCCTTGCTTTTCAAGAGGTATGTAATGTTCGTAGGTCAAGAGTGATTTGTCAGTAATTTCGCTGTTCATGTAAGCGTGATGGCGCATCTGGATAAGGCGCGTTGAAGCTGTCGAATGAGTAGGTTCTTCAAAGTTAGCGGAAGTCAATGTAATCTTTGGGATACTGTCTCTTGTAGGAGAAGGGGGTCTCGATAATTTTTCGGTTGACAACCTCCTACTGGACTGCAGTAATGTATTACTCGAAGTGGAACTGTCAGACGATGATTGATCAGAGGAAAATGGATTTTCCCCCAAGGATGACAGAGATGAAAAACTGTTCATGGACGATACTCGACTATGACGAATATTAGACTGTACATTAGTTGTTTTCGAGCTTCTGTTTGAATTACCAGAGAAAGAACCTCTCTCCGAAACGGAACCCCTCGATGGTATAATAGTGGGAATATTCCGAAGCGTTTGCAAATCTCTCTGATTCCTGGCAAGCGTCAGAGATTTAGGTCGATTCGAACGACTTATTCTGGTGGAAGGGGCAAATCTTATGTTACGTCTAGATTGTACAGGACTGGATGCCGTTCGACGATGGGCAGAACCTCCCTCTGACCGATAGGAACTCAAATTATTTTGCATCAGCTCGTTGTCTGTTCCAAAAACAGGACTGCGAAACTGTTGCTCACGCATATCCGAGCCATTAGACAACCTTTGAACTCCTTCTTGGACATTTTCTGGAGGATAAAAAGGGCCAGGACTCAGCCAATTCGTTTGCTCGGGGTCTAAACGAAGTTGGATCCCCATGGTAAAAAGAACAGAAAAATTCTTCCACCAGATACCAAACAATCAGAAGGATTCAAGCACCACACGTGTGTGTTTCGTGCAAAAGAAACAAGACATATTCACTCGACAAACGGACTTGAGCATGATTTGCCAATTGCCGCCTCATTGCCCCATTTCACCCATGTTGCGTAATAATGATAATTTCAAGAATTCCAATTAGTCCAGCAGAAATAGGCTAATGTTCATTATTAAATTAGCTAAAGTAAAGAGGCGAGTCCATATATACGCCACTAAATTGTATTCATGCCTTATCGGTTCTCAAGTAGAAGCACAAGAATTTCGAAAGAAAGAAAAAGGAATTCTATTTGATAAGTAAGCCTTATTGAATCGACCCAAAAGGTAGCTTTAGAATAGTTTAGTTTGTACACTTATTCCAAAAGGCTGTGTATTATAACAGGAAACACGCCAAATTAACGGTGAAATCTTATACACGAACGCGATTGTTTCCTTCCCATATTTTTTTGTTTCAATGTAAACATCTTTGTTTATTCAATCTGAAAATAGACTTCGCCACTTCAGGTGTGGTGGAGACCGATCAATTGAACAAAACCTGGATTACATGTAAACAAACATCGAAAAAGTAAACAAAACATGGATGTTGTTTACAAATTTCCTTCTGAAAAGAATTTCCAATAAACAATTACCTGGTGCTCAACACTTTCTTTACGAAAATACTGTTTTTATAAGAACAAGTCCAAAGTCTGCTTTGGAAATTCATTGTTAGTAATAAATCCAATTCGTTCTTGATAATTATTCATCAAGTTTGCAACATTATCGATATGTCAGACTCTCAGCCCATATCACCTTCTTTTGAAGCACTTAAAGACAGCAGCAAGGTGGATCCTGCATCTACTGATGATGAAATTACTAATAATACCTTTCCTGACAAGGAGCGAGGAGTGAATATTGATCATTTGAGCCCTTCTATTGCAATCTCAGAGCTAACAGATACTGCCACGGAGAAAATGGAAGAGTTAACCGTTGATCCTGAAACGGAAGAAACTCAAAACAATCGGGACAACGCAGATCAGGAGGAGCAGAATGCAGAGCAGGAGGAAAATGCAGAGCAGGAGGAGGACAATGTAGAGCAGGTGGACGAAGACGACTCCGAACCCTCACAAATTGAGAAAACAGAGGAAACTCCTGAAGACGTAAATTCGAGAAAGAATGAAACAGAAATGGCTTCTGCTTCTGCTTCACAAATGAAAAGCTCGAAATCCATAAAGTCCACAAAGTCCAGGAAATCCATGAAATCTGTGAAATCCATGAAAAAGGATACGGCACTCAGCAACGCTCTAGTCCCCTGTAATCGAATTGGAATTAATGACTTTAACCAACAGTATTACAGAAAGACATGCAAGGATGGCATTCATCTAAACTTGATCGTCGTTGGTGAATACAGTCTAGGAAAGACCACCTTCATCAAGTCCTTCTTGCAAAACATGGATGAGACAAGACCGAAACATACTCATGAATTCACCCCGTATAAAGCAGAATTGTCAGATGGAGAACAACTTTTCCACGTCAACATCATTGATACACCTGGCTTCGGCGAGAAAAGTGACAACAGCAATTGGTAAGTAACTCTACATCTCTAAGTACATAATACTAATACTAATACGTGAACTTTAGTTGGCGACCTATTGCAGCAAACATACTTCAGCGCTTGAATGAGTACTTTGAGAATGAAACGAAGCCACAGAGAAACCCTTACTACAATGATAACAGAATGCATGCTTGCCTCTTTTTCTTAAATCCCAATGGACATCGACTCCAGCCGCTCGAAAGTTACCTCATGAAAAAAATCGACCGGTTTGTAAATGTCATCCCTATCATTGGAAAAGCAGATACAATGACTCCTGAGGAACTGGAAAACTTCAAGGAGCGTATTGCAGAGGACTTGATTAACGAAAAAATATATAGCTTCTCGGAACATTCTGATAATGACAAGAAAAGCAAGAATTCTCTTCCATTTGCTATAGTTGGTTCCAATCAATATATTGACAAAGATGGAAAACCCATTCGTGGTAGACAATATCCTTGGGGAACTGTTGACATTGATGACCCCGAACAAAGCGATTTCTGTCGACTTCGAAATTTCTTATTGTACACGCATAATGAGGGACTACGCAATAAAACCCATCGTCTCATCTACGATACTTTTCGTCAAGAAAAGCTAACAACACTGAATGAGCAATCTGACTTCAAGTTCATAAGGTTTGTCACTACTTTGTATAAACCGGGCGCATTTAGCTAACAGAATTATAGTGCTGAAGAAGTTAACAAGCAATATATTCAGAAACAATTACGATTGGTTGAGGATGCATTGACGAAAGGCTTGAGATCGCAATTTAAAGAAAAAGAAAACAACCTCGAGCTTATGGAAAAGCATCTTCGAACGCACCATAAGGATTATAAACATGTCCTTAAGAAACGAATGGTTAGCTTGGAAGAAGAAAAGAATCGTTTAATTAAGGAGATTGGACCCGATAAAATCCGAAAGGCAGGTATCGTTATATAAGCATAGTACCTTCTCATACTGTTTACGCGTTGAAGGAGTTAGTCCAAGCTTGTACTTACTTAACTTTATTCACGAGTCATAAAAGTACAAATAGTATCTTTTAGAGTATACTTTTTCACGTTACGTATGTCCATTATGACAGATAATTAATGGATTAAGATCATAAATGAATATCGTTAAACTAGGTATGAATGCAGCATTCAATATTCGCCGAATTGAACGTGACCAGTAGCCATAGCATGCGCAGAAGCGTCTTTTTCACCTACTAAACCTGCACCGCAAATGTTGCAACGAATTGTAAACGATGCAGTATCTGTATAATAATGCATATTTCTCAATAAGGAGGCAAGTTGTTGTATATATGGTAAAGTAGTATCATCTGTAGCATCAAACAAAATAATATCGGCATCTGTATCCCAAAGTACAGAAGCCAAAGCGGCTAAATCATAATGGATACCAGAATAAACGATAAAAGTCCGCTGACCAGTGGCTGGTTGGGGATTGTAAGAATCGACACGCCCAGTCTGAACATCAACAGAGCAAATTTCTATGTTGAAATGAGCGGAAAGGACGGACAACTCGATATAGCCACCCCAACTCGACTCCTTACGAATCCATGTAGCGTATTCCATCGGAGGTTTTCCCAAAACCGCTGTAGAGTATAACTCGGGATTAGACAAAACAGTGCTGGCGACTACTTCGCGAAGGTCATAAGGAGAGGACCCCAAGGGTTTAGATAAGGCACGAAAAAGACAAGAGTTATCATCAGGCATTACTCGAAGAGCAATGTCCCCGAGCGGCGTGTTCACGTAAGGAGGATCTTGAGAACCATTGGTAGATGCTTGAGTACTTGGTAAGGTTGTTGCATTGAGAGATTTTTCGGTAGGTCTAGAGACAGCTTGAGGCGCATTTGAAGCTGAAGTGGATGGATTTGTTGTAGTTGACGGAGATTTAACGACTAGAATCTGTTGTCCGGAAGAGATCACATTGGAAATAGGCGACTCCAAATCATGTAACGGAATATCTTTTGGAGGAAATCCGAACTTAATAGAAATTGAGTCTGGAGTAAGAGAAAATGTGGCGGCTGCAGTTTCCAAGAAGCTTTTTACTGAAGCATCAACAGGAATGGTTGCAACTGAAGACTTGTCCATATACTTCAACCGAAGGCGAAGATTCGACATATTGAAATCTGGAAGAAACAGAGAGAAACTAAAGAAAAAGTAGGTATAGTGGAGGAAACCAAAAAAGCTTTACTTCTATTCTGTAGAATCTCAATATACGTAAAAGAAAAGAAGCGTTCAAACGTGAAATTTCGACTGCGAAAAGAGCAAGTATAGATGTATTAGTAAACAACAAATGTCACAAGAACGTCTAGCAACTTCTAATAAATTGACGTTTCAGAACAACGAAAAGTCAATTTGCTTGGTAAGATAGCTTAGCTCATGTTGTTTAAAGTATCGTAACACGTATTTACGTAACGCGTTAGCGTGTTTAATACGTTCGGTACTTTCTGGTAATATAACCTTTTGACCTTGTAACGTAAAGCGGTATTCCATAAACTTCTGAAGCCTTCGTACTTGACGATACTACCACTTTGTTGAAGTCTCGAGGGACGCGTTGTTTTGCCAGATTTTAGCAAAGATTTAGGGTAATTTTCGCTATATTTTTGTAATTGAATTCTTAAATTTGTTTATATCGACAGAGAAAGCAGAAAAAAGAAGATGTCAAGGAAAGTGGTAAACGCGCCTCGGTTGCAAGGATTGAGTCGATTGCGCGTGCGTCCAAAAAAAGAAAGACAAGCCATTCCTTGTAGTCAAGAAATGGCAGCGCTTTTGGGTTGCTGGCAAAACAACAGTGGTAATACGAATTCTTCACAATGTCTAAAAGTGGCTGCCTCTTTAGAGAACTGTATGAAGAGTCAGGTAAGTTTCTACGAAAGCATTTTTTATTTTTTATTACTATTTTTCTTTGCACATATATGCAACCATTGGCCTAGTTTTTTGCTAACACTGTATTTTAGCATGGTAAACAAAAGTCAGAAAACACCATCAACTATCACTTGGCTCGATTAGGAAAGCTCCTTTGATAATTTCTTTCTCTGTTAATTTCTTTACATATTCCTTCTTTAACGATATGTTCCACAAAATAAAGCGCTGCTTTTTGACGCAGTAAACTCTGTTTGTTCTAGCAAGCACTTAAAAGACGCTACTTGCCTATTCTGTTTTTGCAAAACATACACTATGGTGAAAGGTGTGAGAAATCCCCTCTCTTTTATATATGCATTTGATTCTTATTCAGTTTCCTAGTATCTTCAAGCATTAACTTTTTATTTCTTTTCTTGTCTTGTGAAAATGTTTCTATCGCCATCCTTTGTTTAGACTTGTTTTAAATTTTTATTGCTGAAACTGTTGACAAACAATTGAGTAAGATTTGGCACACCGATGAATTAAACTTGAAACAATCTTAAACTTACGGACGCTTTCTACGACGAATTCCTTTTCTATGCATGCATGAAACCTTTGGATCAGTTACTCAATGAAAAGACAATTCCGTGAATTTTTTTTAAGCGAACAAACACTATTACAAAACAGGAACGTTGCAAGCTATGAAAATCAAACCATTTTATAAAAGAGACCGAAAATTACTTCAATCTTTCTAAGAATGCTATACTAAAATTTTTTTTTTATTTTTTTCTTTGAATCTGTTGGAAGATGAATGATGACAAGATAACGAAGGCGATGTTTTCATCCAAACATGACCTTCCTGCATGTTCCTATTATCAGCAGCAAATGGGAGAGAAAAACGATTTAAAAAGCAGGCATTCTGATAGGTTCGTCCATTTCGTTTTAACCACGAAAATTTTTTTATGTTTACCATCTTTCCACATTTGCTCTTCTTCGCTTAGATAACTTTACCAACAATCGAACTTACATCTCCGCGAGGAAAGCAGTCACTTCCTAGGTACCATATTTAGAGGAATTTCACACATTACCAAGTGCAAAATATCAAGCGTCTCGTTTACAATTGCAACAGAATTCATTAGTTTTTAGGACTAACTTTTTCTGCATCTAAAACACATTCACAATGGCATCTTCTGACGTTATGTTGACTCACCTCAAGGAGCAAGATCCTACTGTTGCTGAAATTATGAAAAATGAGGCTGAGCGTCAACGTTCCTCCATTGTGCTCATTGCATCCGAAAACTTTACTTCTCGTGCTGTTATGGATGCACTTGGCAGCGTTATGAGCAACAAATACTCTGAAGGCTACCCTGGCGCTCGTTACTATGGTGGTAACAAGTATATTGATCAAATTGAAAGCCTTTGCCAAGAGCGTGCTCTTGCTGCTTTCAACCTTGATTCTTCAAAGTGGGGTGTCAATGTTCAATGCCTCTCTGGTTCCCCTGCAAACCTTCAAGTCTACCAAGCTATCATGCCCCCTCATGGCCGCTTGATGGGTCTCGATTTGCCTTCTGGTGGTCACCTTTCTCACGGTTACCAAACCGATACCAAGAAGATCAGTGCTGTTTCTGCTTACTTTGAAACTATGCCTTACCGTGTTGACCCCAGCACTGGCATCATTGACTATGATACCCTTGAGAAGAATGCTCAACTCTATCGCCCAAAGATTCTCGTTGCCGGTACTTCCGCCTACTGCCGCCTTATTGACTACAAGCGTATGCGTGAGATTGCTGACAGCGTCAACGCTTATCTAGTTGTTGATATGGCTCACATTTCTGGTCTTATTTCCGCCGGTGTCATCCCTTCTCCCTTCGAATACGCTGACGTTGTCACCACTACCACCCACAAGTCTCTTCGTGGTCCTCGTGGTGCTATGATTTTCTTCCGTCGTGGTCTTCGCAACCATGACAAGAAGGGTAACCCTGTTTACTACGATTTGGAAGAAAAAATTAACTTCTCTGTCTTCCCTGGTCACCAAGGTGGTCCTCACAACCACACCATCACTGCCTTGGCTGTTGCTTTGAAGCAATGTCAAACCCCCGAATACAAGCAATACCAAGCCCAAGTTGTTAAGAACGCTAAGGTTTGTGAAGAGGAATTCCGTAAGCGTGGTTATAAGCTTGCTGCTGATGGTACTGACAGTCATATGGTCTTGGTTGATGTCAAGAGCAAGGGCATTGATGGTGCCCGTGCTGAGCGTATCTTGGAATTGATTAATATTGCAACTAACAAGAACACTTTGCCCTCCGACAAGTCTGCCTTGTCTCCCTCTGGTATCCGTATAGGTACTCCTGCCATGACTACTCGTGGCTTTAATGAGCAAGACTTTGTTCGCGTTGTTGAGTACATCGACCGTGCTATCAACATTGCTGCTGATTTGCAAAAGAGCCTTCCTAAGGAAGCCAACAAGCTTAAGGACTTCAAGGCTAAGTTGGGTGAAGGTAATCAAATCAATGAAGTTGTTCAACTCCAAAAGGATATTGTTGAGTGGGCTTCCAGCTTTCCTCTTGCCCAGTAAAGAACTCAATCACGAATACTAAATTACACTACTTTAATAGTGTCTAGTATTTCTGATAATACTTAAAAACATCTCATGTACATTTAAATGAATGTTAAGCATCTAGTTCCGCAAGCTTGTTTCAAGTTTGGACATTTTATGTACAGTATCTTTCAACAGATCAGGGAACTACACTTTGCATTATTTTATTTTTTGGTTACGATTTAGCTTCAACTCTAATACTTCGTTCATTGACCTACCAGGATACTGGTAGTAATTGATACAATAATAATGTTAATAACTGCATCCTTCTAATACATTCTTACTTTTTTTTTACTTACTAATCTACCTTTCACTGTAGCATCGCAATATATATAACCTTGTACAAATGTTCGTTTCTATTGATAGTCTAATTACTTTCATATTATCAATTACAATGCCCAAAACTGTTAACCGTTTTAAATCTAAATCCCAAAAAATTTCCTTTTAATTATCCGCGTTTGTGAGCGTTACGTTTCATCTTTAGCAATGGCTTGTAAAGCAGCTCTGGCTATCGAAAGGTTGGACTTCAATAGTAATTTTTCTTTTCCTTCAACCAGCGGATTATTGCGTACATATGTTTTCAAAAACCAATCAACCTTAGAAGATAGGTTTTTCTCTGTTTTACATGTGTCCATAGTTTGCACCAACTGAATATCTTCCTTAGTTTCAACCAGTATATCAGATAATAAAACGAGAATAAATGTCTGTATTTGAGAATTCATACTCGCAAAATCAACATGCTGTTTAATGTTAGCTAAATGTACATCATAAGAAAAATCAACGTACCTTTAAAATCGTCAATGGCTGTCCTCCTTCAATCACCAGATATGCATACAATTTTGCTAAATTAAAAATCTTTCGCATAGGAACTTCATTTGTTTCGTTGTCATTTTCGGGTTGTAACTCATTGAAGAAATCCCATAAGGAAAATTGGAAAGATTTCTTCAAGTTATGTTGTCGAGTACAGCATTTTAATGCAACAAGAGCATAGAAAGGATTATACGTTTTTTCATTTGAAGCGCAATGTAAAATTACGTATGCAATTTCGGGTTGTTGAACTTTTTTTAAACGAAGTTTAAGAATTCGGTCCCAAGCATCAATATAGTCCTATATTAAGTTAGTAAAACAGTGAAAACCATAATCAATTTACACACCTCTGCTCCCATTAAAGCAATAAAGATTGAAGTTCGGACAGCTGTATTTAAGCGTAATTTCTTTGCCGTTTGCAAAAGTCTCGAGTGAGCAAGAAGCTCTTCGTTTCTCTTTCTTTCTTCCGCTATTTTTGAGGATGATGATGCAATATTATTTTCGACCAAAGGATCGCTCTTCCAAGAAGCACCAATTAACCACCAACGGCCCTTTGTTTCAACTTGTTCAATGTCTTGCAAACTGACACGCAACGGTTCGGTGGCACGAAGAGATCGACTACTTAGAGAACCCAAAAACTTTTTCAACTGATTCACTGATTCAGCTTTTAACTGAGAGTTTGCCATAGCCACTTTTGCCTTTTTGTTCTCTCTGAGGCTCGTTATAGACTCAACCATAAACTTTGTTCTGACAGAAATAGACGTTGGGTCAGCTGTACTCAAAAGAGAATTCATTTCCTGAATAATGTCTTGCAAAGCAGACGGATCATCACTTCGTAGTTGATTACCGCAATTGCGTACAATCTTTAGCAAAAGCTCAACATTCAACTCTGTCAACGACTTTAGAAACAAGCGAACAAAGTCATAGACTAAAATGCAAGAAACAAGTTGAAAATTGTAGAGTTCGACAAAAAATACTACTAAATTGGACGTTTCTTTATGGGAAGAAAGAGGTTCTTTCTCTTTGGATTTATAAAGACGCAAGAATTCGTCTACTAATGATTGTAGCAAGTAAGCTCCAAATTCAGGACCAATGGTACGATAAAGAGCAGTTGAAAGGGCAGCATAGACAATGACGAGTTGATCTAACATAGACTCCCTCGCCATAACCGTTTGCAGGATAAGTTTTGTTAAAGCGTCAGTTACAGAATGACGAGAGTTTTCCATATAGATAGCTTCAACCTCGTTAACGATAGAGCCTACATTCGCACTGGAAAGACGGTTTAGCAAACCTTGAAGACGCCTTCGTAGGCGAGTCAAATCGATGGAACCTTGCTCATCGGTAGAGGCCTTCTGACGAAGAGAGGGGGGAATGTATTTGCCAGTCGATGGTGTGGAAGAAACGGCCGGGAGATAAGGATTTTGACGCTTGGTTTTCTGCTGAGATTGAACACCCTCATCTTCAGGAGAAAACCCCTTAAACTCTTCTTCTTCTTCTTCTCCCTCGCTTGTACTTTCTGATTCTTGGTGAGACTCATCTTTCTCCTCTTCATTTTCCTCCTCTGACTCATCACTCTCTGGCTTTTCTTCCTCGGATCCCATAGATTCTTCATCCTCAAGTGGAGCCGATAAGCCATCACCTTCAAGACCATTCAAATCTTTATCCAAATCCAAGTCTTCTAGAATCCAACCAAATTCGTTGTCGATCTGAGACGTACGTTTGTTTTTGCCGCGAATTCTAAGTTTTTTTTCTAGCATTGCAATTTCCCGGTCATCCTCATCCAATGCAGCAAGTTGCTGTTTACGGATAAAGTCCTCATAAGAAGGAGAAGAATCACGTTTTGCCTTCTTTTTTTTTGGAAGTTCATGCGAAGCTGAGAGCATTTCTAAAGCATCTTCAGTTTCCTGTTCCTCTTTTCGAGCACGACGCGGTGGCTGATCGTTCACGGTTGCATTTTTCGTGTTTCTAGCGAGCTTTCGTTTTTCTCTATGAGACAATTCCCGTTTTCCGTTCTGCGCTCTTGAACCACTGTCTGATTATTGTTAGAATAAGAAATACAGCATTAATTCCTTACCGTTGTTTTCAATCTCGTCCAAAATACTCTTTGGAAGCTTTAATCCTGCCTTTTTTCTACTCTTTATGGGCCTCATTTTGACACAATGGCAAATGTTGAATTTGTCCTGGTGTTTGGCTCTACGCAACAAGAAATGTTTGGTTTGCTCAACACCTGAAAAAGCATCGAAAACTCAAAATTACGCGACAATATTCTTACGATATTTCTTTTTAAGAATAATGAAAAATAAAAAATAAAAAATAAAAAATCAACCGGTTCAATTGAAAAAACGGCTTTTTCCAACCATACGCGACGCGATAGCGTTCTCTCTTTGTAATTCCGTAAGTCTGTTTGCGTACTTCTTCCTAATGGTTAGCATAACTTTATATAATTTAATTATAAATGTTGTAAATCACTATTCCCAAACTCCTTTCCCTTTGGGATCGTGTACAAGAACGCTTTCTTTGAGAATTTCCATTCAGATCGCTGGATTAAATTGCCAGGCGCGTATTTGGGAAGATGATTTCTCGGAAATTAACAACAGAGCAGTTGATAGCCAGACGGATGAAAATTCGCTCATGGAATCATAAAATTGGAGCTAAAGTCGCGCCGCACTATTCCCCTTCAATGGGTGTTCGAAATCCGGCGCCTCCAGAAAAGTTGAGCTTGTCGTTATTATTGTCTTCGTATGCGCATATGGGCCATTCCACGTCTTTATGGAATCCTTTGACGCAACCCTTTATTTACGGAAAACGAGATGGCATTCACATTATTTCGTTGGATCAAACCATGGTTTATTTACGGCGGGCAATCTCTGTGGTAAGAGAAGTTGCCAAGGCCCAAGGAGTGATTGTTTTTATAGGAACACGCAATGGTCAAAAAGAATCGGTGGTGAATGCAGCAAAACGGGCTCGTGGATTCCATGTGTTTGACCGCTGGCTTCCAGGCTTAATCACGAATGCAAGGAATGTCCAAGGAAACCTCGGTGGTAAAATCCTCTCCATCAATGATAGTGGTAGGATAGTTCCTACTGAAGAGTCTCCGAAATTTGTTATTCCCGACTTGATGGTAATTCTTAATCCGTTGGAGAACCGTGGAGCTTGTTTGGAAGCTCAAAAGGCTTCTATACCTACAATTGGTATTGTTGATTCGGATGCGGATCCTAAGATGGTTACATACCCTATTCCAGCAAATGATGACTCGTTGCGGTGTACTGATTTGATAGTGGGTTTGTTGAGTAAAGCAGCCGAACAAGAGTATAATCAAAACCCTGACTTTGTAAAAAGCACAGCATCTTATCTTCCCAATGCTTAAATATATTCGCGTCTTCGCGTCTGTTCTATAAAAAGTTTTGCTTTGCTTATGATATCTAATCTACGCTTCATACTTAATCGTTTCCCATCTCCTTCTTTCAAATATTCACTCATAAATGGAAAAGATAGTATTAATTGAAAAATTAATTCTCTTAAAAAAAGATTAAATTAAGGTATATTATGCCAACGAGAGTAGCAGCAGTTTGCATCTTCAATTGGGTAGGAAAGTTTGGATCTACCGACATTCCTTTCAGAGAGTGGAAAAAAGGCACTACTCATAATTGCTCAGTTTTTCTTCAAAAATGCGTCTCAACTCATCGATTGTCATCCGTTTAGTAGATTTTCGATCTTGTCTATCCGTTACACTGAGGACTTGTTCTTGAACCTCTCTCTCACCAATAACAATCTCATAGTTGTAATTCAAAAGCCTCGATTCTCGTAATCTCTTTCCTAGAGACTGGGCATCGGCTTGGATATCTACGTAATAATAGGCTTGATTTAAGGGAGCGAAATGCAATTGAACCTGTTTAGAACCAGAAAGCTCCTTTTGAACTTTTTTCGTAAATTCCAACACTGGCTTACTTTGGTTAATTGGCAGAATAACCGCATGGCGAGGACTTAACCAAAATGGCCAATGACCATTAATATGCTCTATCAATATTCCCATAAACCGTTCTAAAGAGCCAAAAACAGCCCTATGGACGAGAACTGGCATTTTTTCATTTTCTTCAACAGTAGAAGAGCCACCTGCGTTAGTGCGATAGTACAATTGGAATCGTTGAGGTAAATGAAAATCAAGTTGGATGGTTGCCGTTTGATGCCATTTTCCGCGGGCATCTGCAACGTTAACGTCTATCTTTGGTCCATAAAATGCACCATCTCCTTCATTCAATACCCATGGTACTTCATTGTCATTCAATGCCTCCTTTAACGCATCTTCCGATAATTTCCAGGTCTCGAGAGAACCAATGGAGTCTTCTGGTCGTGTGCTCAAAAAATACTTTAGTTTGTTCATTCCCAATAAAGAATAGACATGTTTTATGAAGTGGAGTGTTTTTTTTATTTCAGATTTAATCTGCTCAGGTTCGCAGAATATATGACCATCATCTTGATGAAAGCAGCGGAGCCTAGTTAGTCCAGAAAGAGCACCAGAAGCCTCGTTCCTATGTAAAGGACTAAAATCTGCAAACCGCAAAGGTAAATCCCTGTATGACCGCTCTGTATGGGAATATAATAAGCAATGACCTGGACAGTTCATAGGCTTCAATCCATAAACAGAGTTCTTTTCTTCCTCATTTTCTTCAACTTTTTTACTTCCTTCCACGCGAAATATCTCTTTTTCGTAGTTTTGCCAATGACCACTTCGTTCCCATAAATCCTTTTTAAAAATCATAGGTGTCATGACTTCTTCAAAGCCTTGCAATCGATATTGGAGCTTTAAAAAGTCCACCAAACGATTGTAAATACGGGCTCCATGGGGTAAAAAAAATGTAGAGCCAGGTGACCTTGGATCCGTAATAAAAAGTTTCTGCCTTTGAGCTATGACACGATGATCCTCAAACGATAATTTGGAAGCATTGGAGTACAATCTAGGATGTATAATTACACCACAGCATTTTCGGTTGTTAAAACCGATTCTGAGATTCAGCTTTGAGGTGTGCCATCCAAAATTTGACAAAACCATTCTAAATTATTTCGTTTAATAAGAATATACAACCTTTATATCTTAGAAAATTAAATTTCAAGATACATTGAACCAAATCGCTAATATGTTTAAGAAAGGACTACCGCCGAGTAGTGTGCATTTGAAAACAGGTTCGTGTTCAGTACTTGATTTTAAAGAAATGGAAAGTTGTTAGACTTTTTTTATTTAATCAGAATTTTCATATGCAATAAGACTAAGACTGTTTACCTACGAATTACTAAAAAAAAAAGGACTCTGTAAACCCACTACCAATCATGACTAGAATTCGAAAGGAAGCTTAATTAAATTCCATTATAAAGAGTTTGATTAGAGTAATTCAATGTATTGGAGAGTAATAGCGAAGAGTAAATTACAAACATAAGGAAGGTCATACTGGAAGGTAGTAAAGCAATTAGTCTTCTCATTAATCGTAATGACGAATAAAGTTATAATAGAAAGTGATAGCATCTATATGTCCTTGGTAAGGCATGTTCTCGTTGACAGTATGAGCATTAAAGTCATCAGTGATTTCAGCAGCTCTGGGAGACACAGGGGTCCAGCGGTAAATACTCTTTGTTAGATTCCAGTAATGACGGGTGTCTGTGTTTGCAGGCATCAATGCAGGTGCGACAAGAGTCTGATTACCGAAAGTATACTTGATTGCACCGCCAAGTTTCTCATAAGCGGAAGCACCATTTCCATATGGAGAAACAGGAGAAGGTTCAAGAGTCTTCATCGTCGAAAGAGAAAACTGGCCGATAGCGTCAGGATAAGAAATAGCTTGACTACCATCAAAAACGGTAAGATTCAGATGATTCTCTTTTGCAAACTGACCCACGAGCTGTTCATAGTGGTCATACAATTGATTAAGGTTCTTCTCGACAGAAACACGATGATTCACATGAACAAATGTTTCTTCGGGTAATGCATTCACCTTTACGCCGCCGCGAATAACGTCGACAGCGATGGAAGTTTCGAAAAAGTAGCGTGTTTCTTTGTCCTTGGAAAGAATATCAGTCAATGCAGCTGTATCTTTTCTCAAAATTAAAGTACGGAGTCGTTCATCTATATCCTTACTATACTTGGCGAAGCATTCCAAGGAAGAAAAGAAAGGATTTTCGAGAACCAAAGATCCAGCGAAAGGATTTTCAATGTGTGGGATTAGCTTGCTCATAATACCGATGTTTGTGTGAGGAGGAGGGATAGAAGAATGGCCGCCAGGAGTTTTCAAGTTTAATACGACGTCCATATAACCCTTCTCTGCGACAGAAACAGCAGCAAAGTAAGTACCATAATACTCGGAAACAAAGCCGCCTTCGTCGAGGATAAGCTCAATTCCATCTTGACCATAAATCTCGTAAAGACGTTTTGCCAAAGGCAAAGCACTATGATACCCAGAGATTTCTTCATCAAAGCCAATTGATGCAATCACAGTGCGCTCTGGCGTAAAGTCAGAGGAAGCAAGCAATTCCAAAACTTCAAAAATGGCAACCAGTGAATTTTTATCGTCGGTAGCACCACGGCCATACACAACTCCGTCCTTGTAAGTTGCGCTGAAAGGAGGGAAAAACCATTTGTCCAAGGTAGCCTCTGCAATGGGGACCACGTCTTGATGGGCCATAAGAACAAGAGGTTTCAAGTCGTCGTTGGAGCCTTTATAGGTTATCAAAAGGCCATAGGTAGCAACGTATTCAACTTGTAACTTTTCAAAGATATTGGGGAAAATTTCGCGGAAAACGTCGTGCAAATCGCCGAAAATGTTCCACCGGTCATCTTCGCCAACATCGCCCAGATCATCGTAAGAGACAGTTGGAACGCGCAACACTTTTTGAAAACGTGCAAGGCTCTCATTCCAATATTCGGGCGAGTTGATGAAGTTAGAGCAGCTGATATCTTTGGTGTCCAAAAAAGGTTCTTTCGTAGAAGATACGAGTACAGGAGGTTGATAACAAAAAGAATCGTTAGCAACCCGTAAAGACTTAAGATATTGAACGCGATCCGGATATAATCTTAAAAAAACTAATAAACTCAACGTCGCATAGCCCAGGATAATAAACAGCAGACCATACAAGATCCTTTGACATATTAATTTGGACTTCTTCATCCATTGGGACTGCGATTGGGATTCCAAATCGACCTCCAAAGGTTTCTTTTCGATACTTTTCCTTCTTGGTGTCGTCACCAAATTAGGATCGCCCATTTCTTCTTTTATATCAAATCGTGGCAGTAACAAGAGTCAGTCGTATATGAAAAAGACACGACAAATTACAGCTTTTTAGCAATTCAAACTAGAAAATGAAGATAAAACTGAAGATAAATACAAAATTACGAGACTATAAAAAAAAACAAAAACAAAACAATTGAATCATTCAAAATCAATTCAGCAATGACCAAGAAAGACAAAAAGAAACCGAGAAAATGACCTTTTTATATCCCAGCGTAATCTCGCGTTTTATTGCTTTGAGATAGGGGAAAGGATGAAATTAAGCACCAATTTCTCTAATGTTGCGATTTATTACGAAGGATTCGTAATAAATCGCTAGATAAGTGTCGTTTCAACGGTTTCTCGTATCAACCTGGTATGCCAAATTTCATTATGACAGTATAGTGTGGTAGTGTTTTCGAGAGGATCGAGTCAATATGTAAATAAATAAACAAAGAGATTTCAGGAAGATATTTAGAAATTTAAAAAAAAGAAAAATAGGACGGAAGAGATGGGATACATTAAAAGAAAGAAATGAATTTTTTATAAATAAAATATTTTAATCGGTTAGGATGGTTGGAAAATTGTCTTGTAAGTTTCGATTTCTATTTGGAAGTACGAGGTCAACTCATAAAACTGACTCTCTACGAGTGTATGTATGAACAAAAAATAAAGAAAAAGAAAAAGAAAAGGAAAACAGAAGAAACAAGTAAATGGCTTGCATCTGTTCATGACTCGTGCCAACTTGTAACAACAATTGGTGCTCTCTTATAAGACTCCAAGATGAATTTGCGCAATCATTGTTTTGAATTAAAAAGGAAAATAAAAATTGATTATCTATTTTAATATGTATTGAATTGAATGAGTTGAATCGAAATACAACCGATGCATCTTCGATTCCTCTATAGATCCTATGTGATTTTTGTTTACATACCAAAAAATGCGATCACAAAGAAAAAGACGTATCTGGTTTTATTTTGGTTGGATTACAAGATTAAGAAGAGCAAAAGACCATCTATGATTTCTTGACTAATTATTATCAACTGTTGATTTAGAATTGCGGAAACAAATGTCATTTTCTATCAAGACTGTCTAACAAATTTTATTTTCAAACTATAATAAATGCTTTGCGTTTAAAATTTTATAATTGAATTTTGAAACGTTGAATACTCTGGAATATTGAATGTGTTTTCCATGAAAATCAACATATGCAACTCCTCGTCTTGAAATCACTAAATCAACAAACCAAGGAAAATGGAGCCCTATTTGCGTGTTTGTTTAGATTTAAATATCAGAAAGTTGTTTACTTGATTGTTTGGGGTTGCATTGATGGCTAATTCTGACAGGATATATGTTTGTTTACTTTGGATTTAGCCTAAACATATATCTTCAGTTTCCCTTATTCATAACCAACAAGAAAAAAGTCTCTTTTTTCCTATTCAAAGAAAAGAATAGATTGCAATTGAAACTAAAAAACACTCAAAGCACGGCTGCTTCTTTAGTTTCCTTTCCACAAAAGCTGGAGAAGCCTATTGTAAAGCCGCTGTGAGCAGAATTTAAGAAACAAGGTCCTCTCTCAAGGAAAAAGTATATTCATACACTTGCATCGATAAGCCAAAGTAAAATTACAAAAAAATATTGATACCTTAGACAATGGTGGGAGGTGCAGACAACCTACCTTCTGAAAGCAGTATAACCAATGATTCAGACGATTTTGAAGATTCTATGGATTTCGCAGATTTTCCTGCAAGAAATGATGATGACGCTCATTTCATTCAGAACTTCTCTGCCTCAGGTCAGCCATCCTCCAAAGATCACAAAGGATTTATCCACCAAGAAGCTTGGGAGGAGGAATACACTCCCCAAAACAATGCAGAACTTCCCCATCCGTATGCGGAAGGATACGTTGAAAGGTCGAAATCCCAAGAGGCTGAAGAACTCTTCTATCAAACTGATGACGGACTTGTGTTTTCATCCACAAAGCCAGAAAGAAAATACCAAAATTTCGATAACAGCTACCAGGAAATCCCTGATTACATCCATGAAGCGTCGGGCTATACTCCTGAGATCCTCAGCGACTATGCAGGACTCATGGAGAACCCTGGTATGTATCCCAGAGCAATCCATGGAGAAAAGGATGCTGAAGAAGTTTATTCTACAAGGTTTTCGTACCTCGATGCGAAAAATCCGTATCCAGCTTGGATATCAGAAAACATGATTCCTTTGACCAAAGAGGAAATCCTTACCATATTTGAAGAGCTCCAAGGAAAGTTTGGTTTCCAAAAAGACTCAATGTCAAATATGTACGATTTTCTTATGGTTTTACTTGATTCGAGAGCTTCTCGAATGGATGGAACAAATGCATTGCGATCGCTGCACGCAGATTATATCGGTGGTAGAAACGCTAATTACAGAAAATGGTACTTCTCTTCCAATATGGATATTGACGACTCTGTGGGCTTCCAAAATTGCAAATTCACAAAGGCCGGTCCAAAGTTGGTGCGCGATAAGTCTAGCAAAAAGAATAAATCCAAGAAAGAAGAGTCTGACGTAGATGAAGAGCCAAAAATTGAACCAATGAATTATTCAATGGAGAAATGGGATACTGTTATGAAAAACCTGACTCCAGAAGCCCAAATTCGTCAGGTTGCCCTCTACCTTTTATGTTGGGGAGAGGCCAACAATATCCGTTTCTGCCCAGAATGCTTGTGTTTTCTATTTAAATTGGCAAACGATTACATGCAATCAGATGAATACCGCATTGACAAACCTCCGGTCCATGAATTTTACTACCTAGAAAACGTGGTGACACCTCTCTATAACTTCATCAGAAACCAACAATTTGAAGAGTTCGAGGGCAAATTAGTTCGTAGGGAACGTGATCATGCTGAAACTATCGGTTACGATGACATGAATCAGCTATTTTGGTACCCACAGGGAATTAATAGAATTGTGCTGATGGACGGTACCCCGGTCTTCTCTCTGCCAAAATGGGAAAGGTTTCATAAACTCAACGAAGTGGACTGGAACAAGGCATTTTACAAAACCTTTTACGAAAGCCGTTCCTGGTCACATTCATTGACGAATTTTAACAGAATATGGGTCATACATTTCACTACTTATTGGTACTACACAGTCTTCAACTCTCCTACCATCATTGAGAAAAATTTTCGTCAGTCCATTGGACCGAAGCCAATTCAATCATGTCAATGGTCTTCTGTAGCTCTTGGAGGAGCTGTTGCTACTCTTTTGATGATTTTTGCTACTATTTTTGAATGGGCCCATGTTCCTCGAAGGTTTCCCGGATCAAGTCCGCTTTTTCAACGTTTCTTTTTTCTCTGTGTTATTTTAGTGTTAAACATTGCTCCTGCTGTTTTCATATTTTGGTTTTCCGATGAAGAACAGCAACGCTCAGGAGGTAGATTGACAGTAGCGATCGTCCATTTTATCTTTTCCCTTCTATGCTTTCTTTACTTTGCAATTGTCCCTCTAAATGGCCTGTTCAAGTGGAAAATGAATTCGTTTTCACGAAGGTATCTCGCAAATCGATATTTTACCTCGGATTTTGCTCGTCTACAGATCAACGATATGTGTGTTTCATGGGGTTTATGGGCTCTTGTTTTTGCCGCAAAGTTTGCAGAATCCTATTTTTTCCTGACTTTGTCTTTTCGAGATCCCATTCTTGTTTTGAGTACCATGAAACCGTACTTTTGCGAGATTAAGTGGGCGGGATCTTACTTATGTGTCTTACAACCGAAGATCATTTTGAGTGTTATGTATGTAACAGATCTTGTTCTTTTTTTCCTTGATACCTACCTTTGGTATATTTTAGTCAATACTGTGTTTTCCGTCACCCGCTCTTTTTTCTTAGGTATTTCAATTTGGACCCCATGGAGAAATATATTTGCTCGCATGCCAAAAAGAATTTACAGTAAAATTCTTTCCACCCCGGAGGCGGATTCCGTGTACAAACCGAAAGTGCTAATATCTCAAATCTGGAACTCAGTAATAATATCCTTGTACCGAGAGCATCTTCTAGCGGTCGAGCATGTTCAACGTCTGATCTATCATCAAGTCAATTCTCTGGAGGGAGATGGAACTAAAACGTTAAAGACCCCTACATTTTTTGTCTCTCAGGAAGATTCTTCTTTTAAAACAGAGTATTTCCCGGCACATTCAGAGGCTGAAAGACGACTCTCTTTCTTCGCTCAGTCGCTTGCTACTCCAATTCCTGAACCTATACCGGTGGATACTATGCCTACGTTTACAGTTTTAGTTCCTCATTACGGAGAAAAAATCCTTCTTTCTCTTAAAGAGATTATAAGAGAACAAGATAAGCTTTCAAGAGTCACTCTGCTTGAATATTTAAAACAATTGCATTCTCATGAATGGAAGTGTTTTGTCCGTGATACTAAGATTCTTGCTGAAGAGGATGCTTTAACCCAGCAAGACTTTGGCGAGGACGATGTAAATGGAAAAGCGAATGTTTTGAAAGGTAAATTTGATGACTTACCATTCTATTGCATTGGATTCAAAAATGCTACTCCTGAATATACTCTTCGTACTAGGATTTGGGCCTCGTTGAGAAGTCAAACTTTGTACAGAACAGTCAGTGGATTTATGAATTATTCTCGCGCGATTAAACTTCTTTATAGGGTGGAAAATCCTGATGTGTCTCAGCTTTTCGCTGGACAAATGGAAGCTTTGGAATATGAGTTAGACCGAATGGCGTCCCGCAAGTTCAAAATGTGTGTCTCTATGCAAAGGTATGCAAAGTTTACTTCTGAGGAAGTAGAAAACACAGAATTTATCCTTAGAGCTTATCCTGACTTATTAATCGCATATTTGGACGAGGATCCTCTGGAGGAGGGTGAAACTTCTCCTAAATTGTATGCGGCACTTATCGATGGCTATTCGGATATCAACGAAAACATGAAAAGAATACCAAAGTATAGAATTAGACTATCAGGAAACCCTATTATGGGTGATGGAAAGTCAGACAACCAAAACATGGCACTTCCTTTTTATCGAGGAGAATATATACAGCTTATAGATGCTAATCAAGATAACTATTTAGAGGAATGCTTGAAGATTCGAAGTATTTTGGCTGAGTTTGAAGCCTTTAACTCACCTAATAATGACCCTTACGAAGAAACCCAAGAGCCTTATCAAAACAACCCTGTGGCTATTATGGGCGCCAGAGAGTATATCTTTTCAGAAAATATTGGAATATTGGGTGATGTTGCAGCTGGTAAAGAACAAACATTTGGCACTTTATTTGCTCGCACCATGGCTCAAATTGGTGGTAAATTGCACTACGGTCATCCGGATTTTTTAAATGCCATTTATATGACCACTCGTGGAGGTGTTTCAAAAGCTCAAAAAGGCCTTCATGTTAATGAGGATATCTACGCAGGAATGACAGCCTTACAACGCGGTGGCCGCATTAAACATTGTGAATACTATCAATGTGGTAAAGGTCGTGATTTAGGATTTGGATCTATTTTGAATTTTACTACAAAGATCGGAACTGGTATGGGTGAACAGATGATTTCACGGGAGTACTATTACTTGGGAAGTCAGCTTCCTTTCGACCGTTTCCTTTCATTTTACTATGCTCATCCAGGTTTCCATATTAACAATATTTTCATTATGCTCTCCGTCCAATTGTTCATGGTCGTTTTGGTCAACATGGGAGGAATATATCATGTTGTTACTGTTTGCAATTACGATCATAATCAAAAGTTAACTGTGAAAATGAGACCAGATGGCTGCTATCAGTTGGATCCTGTTATGAATTGGCTTAAGCGGTGTATCATTTCAATCTTCATCGTGTTCTTTATCTCGTTTGTTCCGTTGACTGTCCAGGAATTGACGGAAAGAGGTGCATGGCGAGCAATGACTCGATTAGGTAAACATTTTGCTAGTTTTTCACCATTATTTGAAGTATTTACTTGCCAGACCTATGCCTACTCCGTGATAGCTAATATTTCGTTTGGAGGTGCTCGCTATATCGGTACGGGAAGAGGTTTCGCTACAGCAAGACAATCCTTCGCGTTGCTATTTTCAAGATTCGCAGCTCCTTCAATTTATTTGGGATCTCGTACATTGTTTATGCTTTTATTCGGAACACTGAGTGCCTGGATACCTCATTTAGTTTACTTTTGGATATCAACTGTTGCTATGTGCATTAGTCCCTTTTTGTTCAACCCTCATCAATTTGCGTGGAATGATTTCTTCGTTGATTATCGTGAGTTTGTGAGATGGATGTCTCGAGGTAACTCTCGTTCTCACATGAATTCCTGGATTGGCTATTGCCGGTTGACAAGGACTCGTATTACGGGTTATAAGAGAAGGGTCATAGGAGCACCTCCTAGTAAGACATTATTGGATACGCCTAGAGCCCGTATTGGTAATTTGTTTTTTAGCGAGCTGTTTATTCCTTTCCTTCTCGTCCTGGCAACAACTATACCTTATTTGTTTATTAATTCACAACCGGGCAATCCAAATCCAGAAAAAGCAACGAATCCCCTTTTGCGATTTGTTATTCTAGCGTTTTTGCCGATAGCCGTAGCAGCAGGTATTTCGCTTTGTTTCGCTGGAATGGCATGCTTAATGGGGCCTTTGTTGGGTTTGTGCTGTAAGAAGTTTGGAGCTGTGCTGGCGGCGATTGCGCATGCTGTTACGATTTTCATGTTTATACTTATTTTTGAGGTATCATGGTATTTGGAATCCTGGAGCTTACCGAAAACGGTGCTTTGTATGTTGTGTATAATATCATTACAGAGATTCTTTTTTAATTTTCTACAAATTGTTTTTCTTACTCGAGAATTGAAGCATGATGGTGCGAACTTGGCATGGTGGACCGGCAAATGGTATTCGAGAGGATTAGGATTTCATGCGTTGTCACAACCATCTCGGGAATTTGTATGCAAGTTTGTTGAGTTGAATATGTTTGCTGCAGATTTCTTTTTAGCACATTTGATATTATATTTGATGTTACCTATATTATTAATACCGTTTATTGACAAATGGCATTCTATGATGTTGTTTTGGCTTCGACCTGGCAAACAGATCCGTCCGCCAATTTACTCAATGAGACAGAGACGATTGCGAAAGCAAATTGTTCAAAGATATGCGTTTTTATTTTTTTCTATGTTAATTGTATTTCTTGCATTAATCATTGTGCCGTTAACAGTTGGAAAAGGTTTGTTGTCAGATTTTAATTTGGATATCTTGGACACCTATGGTCTTATTCAACCAGTCGATCGAAACTGGACCGAAAATGGTACCGATATGAAGACAGTTGACGAATGAGGTAAAATAAAAGAGATCGAAAAAAAAAGCACGAGTTCTATTGCTTATGCCTAATAATTGAAGAACCCAAGTATTTGAAACTTAAGAAGATCCTATGTAGATGAAATGTTTTTTATTTCATCAGTCAGTTTATATAATTACTGAAAGAGTTTGTTGTTTCGAGACTAAATCACTTATTTTATTAGATGAATAAATAAAACAGTTATCAAACATGCCTATGAATGAACTAAGAGGAGAATTACAGCTAAGTTTCCACCACGCTGATGGCCACAAGATGATACTATAGAAATAACACAAGAAACTAGTAAGGAGGCAAGCACGACCGTAAAACGAGCCACCAAAAGAAAGCACCACGTTTTTTGCTTTTGTTTACACTCTCAGGGAACATTTCTGTTGTTACCTTTATCGGGAAATGGTTGTTCCTCATGACGAATCCTGTTACTGATAAGATATTAAGATGAAACGCAGCTCTTTAACTGAAAAGGTAAACATTTTGAAAGCAGTTTGTTCGTGGTAAGCAAAACGATTCATTTGAGAGACGTGTCTTTTCTTTTACTGATCGTGAAGGATGAATGATGACAAGAAAGCAATCGAAACAGGTAATCGTCGGCTAAAGCAAGCTTGGTTTCCATAGGAATCATTGGATAAGCTTTCGTATAGCGTATTGGAGGAAAAAAAGGATCATGCCTAACGAAGCCAGCCCAGCCCGCATCTGCAGAAAAGGTCATTCTTTCTCATTGTTGGTTGCACTGACAAATGACCTTTGCCTTTGACTTCGCTTTGTAATTCATATATGAGAGGTCTCTTATTGGCCGATGCCATATGTTGTAGGATAAAGTAAACAGAGGAAAAAAATGGTCTTTATAAGAATCTCAGTAATTTTAACTTATTTTTGAGTAGTAGAGCTTGTTTTATTTGTTGTAGTTTTTTTTTCAGAACCAACCGGCTAAATTGGGACTCTGAGGAGTATATCAATGAAAAATATAGAAACAACAGCTCAAAATTCAAAAAATAATAAATTTCAATGAAATTAAACTATATCAAAATTCTGAATGTTTAGACTACTTGTGAGCGTTTAGACTTCCAATCGGAAACGAGGTAATTGTTTAGGTTGCGTTGAGGTGTTACACAACTTGCCTATAACCAACAACCTATTTGTATAAAAAGCAAGCCAAATATACAGATTTGGGTGTTAGAATTGGCATAATCCAACATGTTTTGTAATATTTCTAGAGCTCCTGGTAAAGTAAGTAATAAAAAAAAAATATCTAGTTCGTTGGATTCGTTCTTTGTATTCGCTCTCGGAAGAGCTGGCCTTTGAATACGTCCAACGGAAAAGATGGGAAGCGGTGATATAGGTATTCTGAATCTGTTACTAACTTGAACTCTTTCTAGGCGGGCTCGCGTTTATTTACGGTATGTGGTTTGTTTGCCGATACCTTATTTAAGAGAAAGGCATCATTTCGTGAAGTCATGTTGTTTGATTGGGGTGGTCTTTCAATAGTAGGCTGTCGTATTCCTACGCTTGGTTTTCTACCGTTATCAAGTTTATGATGCCCTAAAATTTGGTGTTTTTACAAAAAGAAGAACGCTTTCTAACTTTTGTGTTTTTAGCTTCCTGCTGCCAGAAGTTTTTCTTCTGCCCCCATGCGTTGCTCGATTGGCTCTCGAAAAGTTTCCATGAGTAACTTTGAAAAGGTAAGTCTTTCTTTGATATCTAAGGCATCCTCTCTGTTTTTGACTTTATGCCAAAAATGCTAACTCTGCCTACAGAACAAATTTATCAACTACCAACGTATCCAAGACAATTTGGATGTTATAAAGAAGAGATTGCAACGCCCTCTCACTTACTCAGAAAAAATCTTGTATGGTCATTTGGATGACCCTGTAAACCAAGATATTGAGCGTGGTGTCTCCTACTTAAAGCTCCGACCCGACCGCGTTGCTTGTCAAGATGCCACCGCCCAAATGGCTATTTTACAATTTATGTCTGCAGGAATGCCCGAAGTTGCTGTTCCCACCTCTGTCCATTGCGATCACTTGATTGAAGCTTTCTCCGGTGGTCCCGAGGACTTGGAGCGTGCTAACGTCACCAACAAGGAAGTCTACAACTTTTTGGCCAGTGCTTGTGCCAAGTACAACATTGGTTTTTGGCGCCCTGGCTCCGGTATTATTCACCAAATTCTCCTTGAGAACTATGCCTTCCCTGGTGGCTTGTTGATTGGTACCGACTCTCACACCCCCAACGCTGGTGGTCTCGGTATGGCCTCCATTGGTGTTGGTGGTGCTGATGCTGTCGATGTTATGGCCGACTTGCCTTGGGAATTGAAGTGCCCTAAGGTCATTGGCGTTAAATTGACTGGTCAAATGAGCGGCTGGACTGCCCCCAAGGATGTTATTCTCAAGGTTGCTGGTATTTTGACTGTCAAGGGTGGTACTGGTGCTATTGTAGAATACTTTGGCCCTGGTGTCGAATCTCTTTCATGCACTGGTATGGGTACTATCTGCAACATGGGTGCTGAAATTGGTGCCACTACTTCTATTTTCCCTTTCAACTCTCGTATGTCTGAGTATCTCCGTGCTACCAGCCGCCCAGACATTGCCTCTTACGCAGAACAATTTGCTCCTGTCATTGCCGCTGATGAAAATGCTCCTTATGACGAAGTTATTGAAATTAATCTCAGTACCTTAGAACCTCATATTAATGGTCCTTTCACTCCTGATTTGGCTACCCCGGTTTCCAAATTCAAGGATGCCATTGCTGAACACAAATGGCCCGAAGAGCTTAAAGTTGGTTTGATTGGTTCTTGCACCAACTCTTCTTACGAAGACATGTCTCGTGCCGCTTCTATCTGCCAGCAGGCTATTGACAAGGGTATCAAGACGAAGTCTCTCTTCACTATCACTCCTGGTTCTGAACAAGTGCGTGCTACTTTGGAGCGTGATGGTCAATTGGAAACCATGAGAAAGGCTGGTGGTGTCGTTCTCGCCAACGCTTGTGGTCCTTGCATTGGTCAATGGAAGCGTACTGATGTTCAAAAGGGTGAGAAGAACTCTATTATTACTTCATACAACAGAAACTTTACTGGTCGTAACGATGCTAACCCTGCAACCCATGCCTTCGTTACTTCTCCCGATATTGTTACTGCTATGGTGTTTGCCGGTAACATGAATTTCAACCCATTGACTGACACCTTGAAGGACAGCAATGGTAATGAGTTCAAGTTTGAGGCTCCCAGCGGTGCTGGTCTTCCTTCTAAGGGCTATGATCCCGGTGTTGATACTTATGTCGAACCTAAGTCTGAAAATGTTCAAGATGTTGCCATTGACCCCAAGTCCCAACGTTTGCAACGCCTTGCTCCTTTCAACAGATGGGATGGCAAGGATGCTAAAGGCTTGAAGATCCTAATCAAGAGTAAGGGTAAATGTACTACTGACCACATTTCTGCTGCTGGTCCTTGGTTGAAGTACCGTGGTCATCTCCAAAACATCTCCAACAACTATATGATTGGTGCTGTCAATGCTGAGAATGGCGAAGCCAACAAGTTGAAGAACCAACTTACTGGAGAATATGACACCGTCCCCAACGTTGCCATTTCTTACCGTGACAACGGCATTCGCTGGGTTAGTATTGGTGAGCAGAACTTTGGTGAAGGTTCTTCTCGTGAACATGCAGCTCTTGAACCCCGCTACTTGGGTGGTACTGCCATCATTACCAAGTCTTTTGCTCGTATTCATGAGACCAATCTTAAGAAGCAAGGTTTGTTGCCTTTGACTTTTGCTGATCCTGCTGCTTATGATAAGATTACCCCCTTTGACACTGTTGATATTGTGGGCCTTCCTTCTTTTCAACCCAGAAAACCTTTGACCTTGGTTATTCATCCAGCTGACGGTTCTCCTGAATGGAGCACTCCACTGAACCACACCTTCAACGAAGACCAAATTGCCTGGTTTAAGGCTGGTAGCGCCTTGAACCACATGGCTGACATGCATAAGAAGCAATAAACTGCACTGAAAATCTTTTTCAGTTTGAAAAGTTTAAGGTTTTGTTGAAATGATTCAAATAAGTTGGATATGTCCGACTCAGATTTGCTTTTTTTTAGCGATTGATGGACTCCCTCCCCTCCCCCCTTTGCGATCTAATTTTGATTCAACGGTTCTTGAGGATGTCCTCGAGAAGAAAAGTTAAGGAAAACGATAATTTAATAATGCCAGCAAATGAAATATGCTTAAAATAAATGTTGGAGTTTTCATGTTTTCTATAGCTGTTTAGTTAGTTAAGCCTGTAGAGATTGAAGATTGTCTTGTAGCAACTACTGGTAGGTAAAAATAAAGTTTGTTTTCGTTTTCGTTATTGCAGTGATATAATAATTATTTTACAATTGCTATCAGCCTTCGACACTATGCCTGAGTGGTTAAAGGGATAGACTAGAAATCTATTGCGGTCTCCGCGCGCAGGTTCAAATCCTGCTGGTGTCGTTTTTGCCTACATTTTTTGTCTCTCCAAAAGTGATATAGTATTTGTAATTCTTAGTGAATATAAATTTAATAAAAGAAAGAATTATGAGAGAAAAAAGGATTGTATCAATGGTTGCTTTTGTCAGTATGATGAGCAGTAGAACTAAAGTTTCAGATATCTCAACAAATGGAAATGAATTGCCGTAAGCTCCCAAAGAAATGCAGAATTGAGGCGCAATTCGTACCTACGAGGATCCAAGGCTTTTCACAACTTGACCTCTGAATTGTTGAAGATAATTGTTTATATTAGCAAAGTAACAATGTAGTTTAGATATCAAATTAAGAGTAGAATATGATACAGCAGAAGGAGACCACAGAATTTGGACTTCGAATGACTTATGAGGAAGCAGAAGTGCCTTCAAATAGAAAGCTATTTTTCTTTGAGTCTGACTTTCGGTTCGCTTCCCTACAAGTTATCAAGACAGTTAGATAGTTAGTTAACAGGCTCATTTGGCGTATGATAACGAACTATAACGCGAGAATTTAAACCTGGGTTCATTTCTTTTGTTTGTCTTGCTCCAAAGACAAAAAGGGCGTAATTCTTTCTTGTTGAAGGGAAAAAAATGCCGGCAAATGCCGTTGATAATAGCTCTGTAGTGTCCTCTTCTTACTCGGATGTTTCATATGTTTCGGACACCAGAAAACGACAGTATAAAAGAGATGAAGCTCTTCGAAGGAAAATAGCTACCGAACTAAGTAAAAAACAAGCAAATCTTGACTCCCCGGCGAAACCAACGAATCGACATGGCGAGCCTGGAACGGTAGAAAGCGTTGCCCTTGATGCGGCATTGACAGTTCATATGCATAGCTCGATAACTGAAACAGCTCAGCTAATGGCGGCCAAACGACAAGATTGTGTATTGGTTGTGGACGAGGAAGGACAGCTTACTGGCATTCTGACTTCGAGTGATATTGCAACGAAATGTGTCGGTGCTGGTTTTGACGCTCGACAAACCTATGTAGCTGACATAATGACGAATGGTCCGATATGCATTACGAGTGATACAAGAATTGATGCTGCGCTTGAGTTGATGGTCGAGCACCAAATCCGACATCTTCCTGTGGTGAGTGACGGTAACCCCAATGGTGATAATGGAGATGAAGGAGATGTTATCGGGATTATCAACATGCGCACTTGTTTACGTGAACCTCTAGATCGGATTGCTCGTCAACAAGAAGCGGCTGAACGTCTTGTTGCTGCTCTCGAAGGTGCTCAAGAAGAATTGGAAGATCGGTCCGTTTCTGGTAGTACCAATAACTCTTCTCATTCAGGTGGTCCACATGCGGCAGAGTTTATTGAATATGTTGAATCTTTAAGGAAGAAAGCATCTGGTCAAGATGTTTTGTCTTTGATTGAATCTACCCAAGAGCCTATATTGGTAGGCACACGAACTACCGTGGCTGAGGCTGCAGAGTCCATGGCGCATGCCAATGTTTCTTCCGTTCTAGTTATGGACAATGGAGCTGTTTCTGGTATCTTTACTTCTCACGACATCGTACTTCGTGTTCTTGCGGCAGGACTCGATGCTTTTCGTTGCTCTGTCATTCGAGTTATGACTCCCCACCCAGATTGCGCGCTCATCGACCTTCGAGTTAGTACAGCACTTGAGCGAATGCTTGAAGGAAAGTTTCATTTCCTTCCTATTGTTGACGAAGATGATTCTATCGTTGGATTGCTTTCACTTTTCCATTTGGCAACGGCAATTCTTGCTGAGCAATCCCCCGAAGAAGATGAAGGTTTGGATCATGAGAGTCACGAACTTGAAGAAAATATTTTATCTAAAACCGCTTCTCAAGAAAACCATCCTCTCTTGGCTCCTTCCAATGAAAACGTCGATTCACCACCTGAATTGCCTATCCCTAATCAAGCTATCCTTCCCTCCCATCAACCAGTTTCACCTGAACCCCATACGCTTCCTACTTCTTCGACCTGGCAAGAAACGAATTATCAGTTACCGGAAAAAGATAGTCAGTACTCACCTTCCTTTCATGGATCTCATGTTTCTTATCGTTCAGAACAGCACCCTCTTTTCCCAGTTCAAAGCAATGGGATTGCATACTCTGAGCATCCTTCTGCTGTTGATGCTTACGGAGCTTCGGACATACACGGCTATGGTGCCTCGCAGACGACTCCTTCATACGTTGGTTCACTTTCTCAGTTTCAAGGAAACCCATCAATTATGGAACAAGCATTGCAGGATTTAGTACAGCCGACGGATTCTGCATCTCAGATCTTCCCCATTCCACGCCCCTCTCCTTCGCAATTTAGCATTAAATATCGATCAACGATCGGACGGGTTCATCGTCTTCGTTTGGATCAAATTAGCTCATTGAGCGATTTACAGAAAGCCGTCTCTAATCGTGAAAATGAACCAAATATTACACTCACCTACATAGACGATGAAGGGGATGTAGTTGAAATCACAAGTGACGCTGATCTTCGAGAAGCAATCTTTTTAACTCGTCGGCGTGGACTACCGCGTTTAGAGATTCGTGGTGTAGGAGCGAACAGTCATGTTGTCGATGGTTTCAATCCCGTTTTGTCTACCGTTGGAAGTAGTACTGGAACAGCATCTGTTTTACAACCTAAATTTCCTGTGGATGAACACATTTCTACTTCGCCGCAGCCCTCAAAGGCATCTACGAAAAAGCCATCTGATCGGTCTTTAGCTTTTGCCGGTATCGTATCTGGTAGTATTGCTGTAGTAATCTTGTCGGCCTGGTTCTTACGCCGCAAGCGTTGAGACTTATTTCATTAATGAAAGAGAGAAAATCTAAATCTGGCCAGAAAGCTATCGTTTGCCATTTTGTTCTAGGATTTGATCATTTAGCCATCATTTGCTTTATAAGTTACTACGAACCCTTTTACATTTCATTATTAGTTATGTGCATTAGTTAATTAGTTGATCTTCTCAAAGCAGATAAGATTATTATGTATCGGGTTGAAGATGGTATTCGTATATGACTTGCACGATTCATTAACGCATATATTCAACTATTAAAACAAGAATAGAAAGAAAGTAGTGTGCTTCTATGTTCAGTGTAAGAGAGATGTACATGAATAAATAGCTTCTTTTGCATAGAATCCCAAATGAGTCTCATTCAAACAGCTTCTTGCATGGCAACGTCTTCGACAGCTTCGTTTTCGGAATGGATTCGGGAAAGGAAAGATTTTTTGAGGGAAATTCTGGACTGAAGTATACGTATAGCAGATTGCTTCTCTTCCAAATTCATTTCTTCTGGTTTCAAATTGGTTGCTTTGTGCTTCAAAGTTAGAATGCTCTGTCGCAACAACGTTAATTCTTTAGAAGCAGCAATGACCTTTCTACTTTCTTGGGAGGCTAAAAAGTCTAAAAGCCGAAATTGCAGCACAGAGAAATCCTGTTGGGAAAGCGTGTTTGAAGGAGGTGTTGTAATTGTAGACATGATGCCAAAACTTTGCGAAAAAAGAACAAAAAAGGTTGTTTTCTAAAAGTGCAAAAGTTTCCTTGCTTTTTAATGAAGTAAAGATTCTCCCAAGAAGTACTAGTTGCTAGTATGGAAGCTAGCAGTCTACGGTTGGTCACTATACTGGATGGGCTCTAAGAGTTGTGAAACTTAAAGCTTTGATGTTTCAAGTTAAGGAAAAATTCAAATCGAGGATGAAAGGAGTATGGAGCAAATGTCTTGTAACTGCAAAAGAAGTCGTTGTAACAAGACAATCATCCCACGATTCTGTCAAATGTCACTCATATTGCTACTAGCGAGATCAAGAGATTTACGGTCATCTGGGCTCACATTTCAAGGACCAAAGTAGCATGATGGCAACTTGGCAGCAATATCAAAGTTATGAGGTTGTTTTTGTTTTGTTAGAAACAACAAAGAACTCGAACTATTTATTTATTAATGACATCTCTTTGTACTGCGTTATCTATAATTCAGTGTAGGAACAGTTTCGATATGTTGTTTAGCGGATTGCGCAATACGAAAGGGTTTGCATCAGCAATAGAAGGAATTGCAGCCGGCTGGAACCAACTTAGCAACTCAGCAACTCCCAACTTTTGTCATAATGCTCCTCTCTCGTATTGCAGCTCGTTCCGCTCTTCGCGGTGTTCGTTTTTCTTCTTCCCATGCTCCTCCTAAACCCGGATCGTAAGTCTAGTGTTACCGTTGGAAAGTCTTGGATTGAGAATTAACCTTGTTGTTTTTCTTACGTATAGTACTGTACCTTTTTATGTTTCGAAAAAGGCAATTCCTACCATGTTGTTTATTGGAAGCTTTGGTATGCTGGTTTTCTGGATTAGAGTGCAATGCAATGGATCATTGGATTGCCTGTCCATGGTGAATGACAATACTAACCCATGATCTCTAGGTGCCGTCTTGGCTCTTCCTGTGCTTGTCGTGAAATACGTATGACTCATGTCTTTGAATTTCTTTTACTGATTCATTTTTCTTTTAGCATAACCGTAATGCGGCATAAACGAGAGTCTTATTCGATTCTTTGTGAATCAATGCGTATAATTAGCAAGTCTTCGTGATATACATTTTCTTGTTTAAGGAATTAAATCTTTTTACGTTCTATCTTTTATTTACTAAAGACGAGCTTAAGCTTGACTTGACTCGTTGGTTCTTCATTTGGTAAAGTAAAGCAGGTAACGAAAGTATTGTATTACTTGTATAAAGTAAAAGGTAGTATTAAAATGATGAGAACATTAAAGTAGCCTTTCCTTGCTTTCGGTAATCTATGTCCATACTGATCGTTTCGTTTAGCTTAAGCATTGCATACCATAGCGTTGAAACCGTAAAAGTGGGTTCAAATTAGTCGAGATAATTAAGCATCTTTAAGTGTTCCATCTTCGTTTATTAAAGACTCCTCAGAAGACAAAAGACGAGGGCCATCTCCAACTTTGGTGAGAATCACTCGGCTCACACCAGATAGTACAGTTTCGGATGCAACGTCGTCGATCTTCACAGAGGTAGGGTTTCTTTCGCTATCCTCCCAACCTTGTGCGTTCCTTGAAACAGCATACAAAGTATCCAAGACATAAGCCGAGTTTTCTTCCAAGAAGTATACCACTGCATTTGGACCTGCATCAAAAGTATAAGCAGCAACTGTTTTTCCGGCAGCAGCATTGATGTTTTCGACGACACGAATGATAGCTCTAGAGGTATCGTTCAGATAGAAAATAGGAGGGAAAGTATCAAGACAACATGCGTGAAATTGATTTGAGTCGGTCATCGTAAGTTTGGCAAACGTTTCAAAATCATGCTTACGGATAGCTTGTTTCATGGCTTGCATACGCTCAGGAACAATATTTTTCACGCGTTTTTGGAATAAGGTAGAGGAAGCAACAGTTGATTGCATACCTGAAGTAGAAGAGACACCCTTCTTTGCAGCAGAAGCAACCATAATAGCGACACGCATTTCAGGCCAATGTTCGACGGGCTCAACCTGCACAGCAACACTGTCCGCTCCACTATGCAATTCACCCATCTCCCATGCAACATAGCCACCAAATAAGCTACGACAAGCACTACCGGAACCTTGCCTAGCGATTCTGGATAGCTGAGTAGGAGTCCAGGGTAAACCGTATAAACGGGCAACGGCTTCAGTAAAAGCAGCATACCCAGCAGCCGAGGAAGCCAAACCAGCAGCAGTGGGGAAATTATTCTTGGAGACAACATGTAGTTTCAGTTGGCTGATTTTATCCAAGGAGTCATCCTCTTTTTCCAATCCTTGACGAGCACTACGCAATTCCTCTACGCAAACAGAAAGTCGTTTGCTGGTGGAAATATCCTCCACATGCCCGTTCAACCATAAAGTGTCTTTTTCAAAAGATTTGCTGCAGCTAGCAGTCGTAACTGTTCGTAAATCGTCTTGCGATAAAGTTACACTTAATGAACTGTTTGTAGGTAAGTTCAACCCAACATCGCGTTTTCCCCAGTATTTGATGACTGCAATATTAACCGGAGCACTTACAGTGCATTGATAAACCTTTTCTGCCATGTTTATTTTTCTCGTAAAAGATAGGGTATTGACCAACGTTTATTTTTTAATGCAAATAACTAACAAAGCGAAAACCAGACAGTCTAGTAACAAAATCAACCTCCGTACACAAGAACAATCCAATAATGCGTGCAAGCCTTCTACAACTGCCCAAAGTCAGGTAATTTCTTTGATCATTCCTGTCGTTGTATTCAACAAAGATTCGAAGTTCGGCATCATAACGCACTAATGGTAAGTGACATTTGTGAGCTAGAACGTTGAGGCGTTCATAAACAAAAGTATTAATATCAAGCATATCCATCTCGTATGAAGTGAGACGATAAAAAAGAAGGCATCGTAAAGTCCTAAAGATCACCTCCTCAAGACTTAAAAAAAGGTTCATGAATAACGAGCCTAGCATCCATTTAAGCATTGAAAGCCTGTACAATTTCGTATCGAGTTTCAGTAATCTTCACTTTTTTGATTTTTAATTTGTTTGACAGCTGGACACAAGTAGAATCTTCAAGTTTTGTTTCACACACTACCGTTTTAGTAGATTGTCTCAAGACATATTTTATTTTATAAGACACTATACCTCCAATTCCAAGATTCATTTCCTCAATATACATGAGCATAATCGTGAAAGAAAAAAAGAAGGATTGTTTTTTTTTCAAATTCATCTTTGGGTAAATGATTTCACATGAACACAGTAAATAAAACATTCATATTGTTCAAGATAGAGATAAGTCACGAGGTACTTTATATAATTTGAAAAGCTCTTCATACAGCTTTTCGTTGCACCATTGAAACCGCAGATTTAACCCAATGGCCCTCAATCATGGTTTGGAACAAATATTAGAGCCAACGGTTTTTGGCACTCATTTTTCAATAAAACTGAAAAATTTTAACCTTTAACAACTTACCAAAAAAGTTTTTTTATAGCATATTCATTAAACTTGAATATGCATTTACTGAGCTCCAACACACTATTTAGGCCATCCTTAATTAGGACTTTTCTTATTGCCAGTCAAAGGCAGCATCTGGTAAATTACCCATTTCCCTTGAAATGACAGAAACCCAGGAAGACTCCCAAGAAACTCAATGTCCAGTATCGCCAGAAGTTCGCGAAGCTTGGCTTAAAAGCCAATCCAACAAAAACAGATCCCAACCTAACGCATCGGCATCGCCTGTTGAACTTCCAACGGATCGGGAAATATCAGGAATTCCTAAGTTACTAACAGATCCCAACAGTGAGAAAGAAGAAAAATGGATATACCCTTCTCAGAAAATGTTTTTTGAAGCCATGCAACGAAAGAATTGGAATCCTAACGCGAGCGACATGAAGACGATTGTTCCTATACATAATGCAGTCAACGAGAAAGCCTGGCAGGAAATTCTGGATTGGGAAAAAGGATGGGGATCGGAATCGTAAGTATAGTGATGCCTGAGTTCCATATTTTTTAAAAGAAGGAACTAAAGAGACTAAACAAACTCCAAAACAATAGCATAAGCTAACATGGTGTAGTTGTGGGGGACCCAAACTCGAAAAATTCCAAGGCGACGTAAAGAAGCTAACCCCAAAGGCTCGGATTCTTGGCTTGTTGGGTTATAACAAACCCTTTGACCGACATGACTGGTTAGTCGATAGGTGCGGTAAAAAGGTTTGTTATGTAATAGATTTTTATAATGGACGTAGTGTACAAGGAGTCCCAAGTATGTATCTTGATGTTCGTCCAAAACTTACTGCTCACGGTGCCTGGATGCGCCTTTACCGTTGGTCCAGTCAGGCTATCTTTCAAGGAAAGACTGACCAACAATAAACTGAATAATCTAAAACAATCTCCTCTCTTTAGATATATTAACAGCGTTTAACGACGATAGTTCCTTATTAAAGAAAAAGAAAAACAAGACATCCGTCTTTTTTAATCTGTTCTTGTTAATGAAGTTAATACCCGTATCAATTCATGTATTTTATTCCAATTGATATTTTTTCATCTCCACTTTAACGTTCATATTGCTTTCTACAATAGGAGATTTCATCTGAAAATCTTTTCAAGTAGTTGAGTTTCGTCCTCGGTACAACACCCAGCAACGGCGTTCTACCTTAGTTGGAATGTTCAATTGTAAGAAAAAATCTTGGAATTTTTCGGTAATTTCAACAATACCGTCTCTCAAACAAGCAATAATTCGGTCCATATCATCAAAATCATGAGTTCGTTCCGATGCAAAGACATCAGAGGCGTGAATAGGAGGGTTGCGCTTATAAGCAATTAATTTATCGTAGGTATCACAATAGACAGTTAAGATATCTGAAATATCACGAGCAACCACACCATACGTGTCATACTGTAACGATTTTAAAACAAGTAGTGACAAACTGGTAATATGTATTTCAAGTAACCATGGGTTACTTAAAACAGCTGCATTTTTTCGATCCAAGGTTTTGCGGAATATATTGAACAAGGAAGTTCTGTAAATAACTGAAGGATACTTCGAGAACTGCTTACGAATAGACGCGGGTACCAATGACTCAAGGAAGGAATTCTGAGAGACATCGGGTGAGCTGAAGTTACCATGCTTTTTTACCTTCTCCAAAAGCCGAGAACGTTGAGAAGAGCTAGAGGCAAAAACATTTTCCTCTTTAAGAGGAATTGTATTGAAGGCTTCTGTTGCGGAACCATTTTTGAGTCTTGAGCTTGATTGAGCAGTCTCAGTAGCACTGGATTTTTTAGTAACAGAAGATTGCTGCAAGGAAGTAGAGAGACTTTCACACAGCATTAAGGTATAATTTAGAATCTCTTGCCAAACACTAGTCTTCCTATCAATATCTTGAAGAATGCTTTGAATTCGCTTTGGATCCTTGGAGCAAATTAAGTACAACTCTTGTGAAGCGATACATTGAGTTAGCGGCTTGTTTCTCGTCTTAATCCCATCTAATAAGGTACCGTTAGGGTCATTAGAGCGCATACTGATAAAGCGAGAACGAACAACGGGTCCGGCATATAAAAAGATACGGAAAATTAAAAGAGCCATATTCAATGAAATGTTTATAAGAAAAGTCATCCACAAGCTATGAAACAACAGACCAAGGTTTACTGGCCAACGAGGAAGTGCTTTGGAAGCAGCAAGTCTGTGAAAGCATTTGGTAAAAATCAAAAAAGTTTTCCAAATAGAAGATCGGAAAATCGCATAAATAATAGGGGAAGCAAATCCACATGCTAAAGATTTAATAACCGAAAACTTAAACATAGAAGGAATGTTTTGTTTCACATAAACAAAAAAGGGTATTTGTAGGACAGGTTGTTCAGGTGTATCCCGCCCAAAATAGAGATGCTCACATGCAGAAGCGAAAGCCATCATTGCAGCTATAAACATCATATAAACAAACCGTTCGTTAAGTCTTGGTAATTCATACATTCGCGCGCTTGTTACCCATTGTAAACGAGCGGAAGAAGCGTGGCCCTGGACATATGCAATCGTGAGTATCCCAACGGAAACAACAAAAGAGATATACACAGGAAAGAATGATCGAGGAGAAAAGCTTGTCATAAGATCTTTTGCTAATGAGCTATGAACATTCTTGGTGGTGGTCATTCTGCTTTTCAGCATTACAAAATATGGGAATACAAATAAAAAGCATAGTATGCCTTTGAAAAAACTTCCAAAAATCAATTTCAGGGAGAAAACTACATGAAAAAGGTTAGTATCTCGCTTTTTATTCAAACAAATAGACATACTGGATCCAGACGCGAGCCAATATGATGTTACACAACACAAACAATACAACGCCAAAGAAGCGCGTAAGAATCGCTGCTGAAGTATCGGCCGTAAAATTGTGTGATACCGCACCGCTTTGGTTTTCGATCCATTTAGAAAACTGGTCCTTAAAGCGACCATGGTGATAGTTGGCTCTGTGTAAGTATGTTGTACATATCTTACCTCTACTGTCAACAAAACGAAGTGTTGGTTTAACGTCCTGAAACGATGTCGTTAGTATTATAACCATTCTCTTTTATTTATAAACATGGAAACTTGTATACGTTCCATAAGGTATAATAGTGAGGAGTGCATTGTATAACCGTAAAGTGATTAACTGACATTGGAAGCTAAATCATTGTACTATGCTATAAGTAATTTGTGAATATTTACGTACGTTTCATTGATAAACAAAGTGAACAGGACAACTTTGTAGACGAATTCATTATGTTGCTATTTCATAAGAAAATTGTATTACAATAAAAGAAATTAGATGGGATGTGTTATGAGGTACAAAGGCTTCTTTATGCTTCTAAAGAAGATGAAAGGTAGTAAAACGACGATAAACTCTTGTATTATATGTATGCAAGTAAGCCGAGAATGAACATATCTAAAAGACATGTAGAATAATTATTTACTATGGTACAACAAGCCAAAAACTTTATAAGGTAAAAGAACAATCCCGGAAACAAAGACACATTGAGGATAATCAGAAATATAACAGTAAATTATAGCAATAGGTACTTGACAGTTGTACCTATGACTAGGAAATTAAATTATTAATTCTGGACACGGTATTGAAACTTTTCAGGGAATTCCATTATTGGTTCAACTTAGAATATAAAAAATGAGTAAGAATGCAAGCAAGCCAGATAATACAATGTTATTAGAAAGACGCATGGCACCGCTTTTCATGGAAGGGTTGTATTTTACGTTGCCCTTTTGATCGAAAACAGGGGAATTGTCAACTGTACCATTCCAGCAGTATTGGGAAAAGCATTGCTGACAAGCTTGAGGAGTTGACTGATTTTGACGTTCCAAGGATCTTTGGACAACGGCGCAAGCCAAGCAAGAAGCAAAATCGGTAGAGTTGTTTTGAGTAGCAGCAACAAAGCCATTATGAACTAGATCCTTAATGTTAGAAGTACCAAGGCGATAGCGATCATCGGCAATATTCGACTGTGTCGTCCAGGGTGTGTTAGGGAGATAGACTACCAAAGGAGGAGTGTTATCATCAACCACTTGACTTTTACGCGTAGTGTTGCGTCCATCACAACCAAAAAAGGTTGGGCGATTGTTCAAGCCAAGGTTAATAAAAGTTTCCACTGGAGGAATATGAACAAAGGAATTTACTGCATACGAAGCATCAGAGGCCTTCTGAGTTATCCGTTCATAAGTTGATACTAAGGATGTACCGTTTGGCCAGTAATTGTCAGTATCACCACTAGCATCGAGCGCAAAGACAACATCAACATGGCGTTCTGGTTGAAGTAAAGGCCAAATTGGAATATTTTGCTTATCAGCTCCACCATCGTACAAGTCAACATAAGGAGCACTCACAAGACCATTCGAAGCAGCTGTGCCATCACCTGCTATAGTTGAAGCGGCATTAAACATGTTGTTATAATAGCTAACAGCTGAACCATTAATCCTCATATGGCGAAGAGTAAAACCAAGTCGACGGCTCATACGCGACTGACGCAAACTTACATCCAAGAGAGCATCATTGTAGCGAGTTGACGAAGTGCCAATCAAAAATCCAACATTATCGAAGTAAGTGACACAGTTATCATCCACAGCAGAGCCATTATTTAGCTTGGTGCCGAGATATTCGAGAGGCATATAAGCACGGACATTATTGTCGAAGGTGTTAAAGTAATAAGGAGAAAACTCGTAAATACTTGAATTGGAAGAAGTGGAATTATGGCCATAGGCAAGTGCACCAGGTAAGCCTTGAGAGACTAGAATGGGATAGGGATATTCGGCACCTTGGAACCAGGAAGCATTTTGCACAGAAGAGTAAGTCGTATCGGGACCACCTCGAAGGCGGCCAGTTGTATGACGAGCAATCGCACGGCCCCAATAGTCGGTCAAACTTACATTAAAACCAGCAGCAGCTTTTTGATTTACTTCATCAACGAGATCGGTATAATAATTTTCATTGTCGCCAAATCGCGTTTCCTCAACGAAAAAGATACCAAGGCGAGAATACCAGATGGAAGAAGATAAGTTTTGTACAGTACGAAAATCGTTAATTGCTAACGAGCTGACAAGCCAAGAGCCGCCATCTGCACCAGTGATATAACTAGCACCTTGTAAAAGACCACCCAAAGTGGTATCGTTACTTCGATTATCGAACGCAGCTAGGGCACCGCCGCCAAAAAACATAGAACGATATCCTCCACCAGAGACAGCAATTCCCAGGCGAGGACCGTTGCTACCAATAAGGCTGTCTAAGTCGAGTGAGGAGGTGGAATGGACAGATTGTAAAAAGGAACGAAGAGCCTCATCAGATGATTGTGAGCGTTTTTTAAGAAAGTTAGCTTCTAATTCGGGAAGTTGACCAGACTCTAAGGAATGAAGAAGTCTTTTGGAGCCATTGCAAGAACCGATAACGGGAGCATAGGAAGCATTGGTGGAAGGAGGAGGTGGTGGTTTTTTCCAATTTCTTTTGTCAAGTTGAGAGAGCTGAAGATGAGAGTGTTCCCCATTAGGGTCCAAAACTTGGCAACTGATGAGAATGAAACACAAGCTTGAAAGGACAAGCAAATAGGACAAAAACATTAAGGAGAAACAAATATGAAAGGAATTGGTAATACGAAAAATCCAGTTTTCAGCTCAGCCACTACCGCAAGCTTCTTTTGTACAAAAAAAACAAACGAAAATGATGTAACAAGGAAACAGAAAAAAAGGAAGAGAGAGAGACCTAGTAGGCGAAAAGAGTTCAAATCAACAAAACAAGACAAGTAAAGAAGAGAACAAGAAAAAAAAAAAGTTCAAAATGCAAGTTGAAACGAAGATTTCGAAATTTCAGTCCAGGATGTCAAAGCACAACAAAACAATCCTTCGTCTAGAAGTATTTTATCGCCAGTATCAGGAATCTAACTCGTAGAGTCAAAGAATTAAGCAATGGGTGTTGTGTATACAAAGAGTTAGCCAAAGGATTATACAGACTGGAAATTGCATTAATTTATATTTCGTAAGAGTTTATCGGCAATGAGTTTGGCTTCGTTTCTGAAGAAGCATGATTGGCTTTGCTCTAACCATCGGCAATTCGTAAATCTCCCTATTCGGCAATTGTGATTCCCCAAAAGCAGAGTTGCCGGAAGCGAAACCCGAGAATGATGACATTTAAGCAGAGGAAAATTCAATTTGTATATATATGCGATTCATTTTTCGCTAGCCTTTTTATTTGTTTTTTTTTCCTTTTTTTAAATCACTTCATGCTTCTTACTTAAAGAAGAACCGTTTTGTTCACCTATGAGATTCGTTACTTTATATACCGTTTCCTACCTTCCTTCCGGGTTTGTTGATGACATATGTTTGCCGTTCTGACAAGCAAATCGAGATCGGTAATCGGGCAGAGAATTATAAGACCATACGGAGGATAGTAACAATACATATTTGATTAATAGAGTACAGTACAATACAATACAATGCAGTACATGACTTGAAGCATATTGCTTTCCAACCATAATTCTCTGTCGTTTTCGCTAATGTTTTGTTTTGCCTGTCCTTGCCGTCATAGAGTCTGTTTTTCGCTATGCCGAATAACAATCATTCTTTTAAAATGGACAGGATTTCCAAAACGTCCTTTGAAGCGTATAATAATAAACCATTGTTTGGCTTAACAGTATAGATTTACAATAACTAAACAGGATTTATCAGTGATTATTTTCTTTCCTTTCTTCTTTGGAAATCCAGAAACACAAGTTCATATTTTCCAGGTGCCTTGCAACGATTGTCGAGTTTTATTCTTTTGTCAAAATTGATAATCAGTTAGCATCGTTCCTTTCCAAATTCTCTTTTTCTCTTTATTTTTTACATCACTTACTTTCAGTCTACTGGAACCAACTTCTCGTCTAAATTTAAGCTTAAAGTTTACGTAAAAACCTGGGGTATTGACGTCGTTCATAAAAGAAGGGCGTGAGACAATAATAGGTTATTCTCCTCTTCCAACCTGAATAGTTTCAGGGCACACTTACAGCGAAATTTGATGTCTATTTTGCTACTCTTTACTACAAAGAAACTTTTTTTTCTGTGATTGAAGTTTCTTGCATTGTTTGCGTGTCTTATCTTGAAAAAAAACGATGACCGGTTCTGGAAATTCAGAAATTGACAATGATTATACCGTACAAGAAGGTAATGGATTGACTAGCACTAGCTGAAGCTCGCGATTACTTTTTGGGTTCAATGTTGGCTAACGATTCTCCTACTTAGATCTTGACGAATTTGTCAAATACACTTGCGGCTATAGCAAGCAAAGAGACAAGCGAATAGAGTATATCATTGCACAACACGATTGGAATCCTGTACATGAGGTTGTACTGCCCAAAAAAGGGAAGACGGGAAAAGATGAAAAACGGGAGGGTTTTATGTATCCCATTTTACGTTGGCCACTTATGATCACTGCTTCCATTTGTCTTAGCGTCGTTGCGTATGTAACTTGCTGAATTCTCCAACATTTAGTCTCAATTAACTAATGAACCTTATATAGATTTCTTTACTTACTAGATCGTATGTATATCAACTGTTATGAATATTTTATTGTTTGGCGTGGTCGACCTGCCCTTTTACGGAGCCGTCTCCAAAATGCCAAGACCTTTGAAGAATGGAAGGCGCGGGCTCGGGACTTGGATGACTATTTCGGAAATAACGATTGGAAGCTTGACCCAGCTTACGATTATTACGATTACTCCCTTCTTCGAACTGTCTTCCGCAGTTTAAGAGTTCATCGACTGAAGGAGGAATGGGAACAACTAAAATCTACCCTGGATGTTTGTGTCCGTAGTAACTTTGCCGCTATCGATAGCCCCATGCTCTATTCTCGCACGTATTCGGGCACTAAAAAGCTCGTTGAGGACTATGTGAACGAGCTAACTCACTGTTTACAATTAGTTATTGACAAGAAGCTATATACGCCAAAAGATAGATCCCGCATGTTTGAATACTTTTCACATAATTATGGCCGTACCGCTCTCTGTTTGTCAGGCGGTGCTTCCTTTGCTATTTACCATACTGGTGTCCTTGCTGCACTTTTGGAGCAGGATCTACTTCCGAATGTGATTACTGGAACCAGTGGTGGTGGTCTTTTGGCTGCTCTGGTCTGTACTCGCACAAATGACGAGCTACGGCAACTGCTTGTGCCTGAACTAGCTCCTAAATTTCAAAGCGATGTCGGCAGCTATATAGAATCTGCAAAGCGATACATTCAAACAGGAGCCCGGTTTGATGAGATTTTCTGGGCCAAAACATGCATGTTTTTCACTCGTGGAAGCATGACTTTCGCCGAAGCTTATGAAAGATCCGGTCGAATTCTCAATATCTCTGTCATTCCCAGTGATGCTCACTCTCCTCCTAAATTAATAAATTATTTAACTTCCCCAAACACAATTATTTGGAGTGCCGTCATTGCTAGTTGTGCTGTGCCAGGAATCCTGAATCCTATCCCTCTGATGACAAGAGGTCCCTCAGGAAAGCTAATACCACACAACTTTGGTAATCGCTTTAAAGATGGAAGCCTTCGCACAGACATTCCCCTCGGAGAATTGAGGACACAGTTTAATGTTCACTTTTCCATCGTTAGTCAAACAAACCCTCACGTTCAGGTTTTCTTTTTCTCCCCCCGCGGCACTGTAGGAAGACCTGTTTCTCACAGGAAGGGTCGTGGATGGCGTGGTGGTTATTTAGGTAGTGCTATTGAGCAGTACCTCAAATACGATATGATCAAATGGCTTCATGTTATTCGTAGCCTAGAATTGTTACCACGACCTCTTGGACAGGACTGGAGTAGTGTTTTTCTTCAAAAATTCGATGGCACTATCACTATCTGGCCAAAAACAAAATTGAAAGATTTTTGGTATATCCTATCTCCTCCTAGTAATGAGCGTTTGGCGAATATGATCGCAGCTGGCAAAGCTGCTACGTTTCCCAAGATAGACTTTATCTCCTCTCGTATTCAAATAGAAAAACTTATTGAAAAAGGACGTGCAATGGATCGACCAACTGCGCTCGGTACATCTGTAGATGGAGACATTGGCACGTCCATAACTCGCCAGGATATGGATGTTAGTTGTGAGTCTGCTACAGTCAACCCGGACGATATTATAAACAATCAAAAATTTACTTCAACCGGAAGTGTGACACCAGGCTTTACTAATGCCAAAAGTCCATAATTGAAAAGATAATTTACTTAATGCTTCATTTACCTACCGACATGTGATCAAGAGTAAAAATTTAAAAATATTATTCTAATGCCTTCTTTTACCATAATTAATTAGCATAGCTTCTGAAGACGAACAAAAATGACATTAAATTTTATATTAAAAATGACATTAGTAAATCATTAGGTGTCGAACTCTAGACCATCACCATCATCCGTAAGTTCTTTCAAAGCAGTAGCGCATTTGTCAATGACGGAATTTCTATCCCATACACTCTTTGTATCCCAAATTATTTTATATAAGGAGGCATGTAAATGCACTAGTTCTTCAACTGTCAAATCTCTAGAAATTTCTAAAAACAAATCTTTCAGGTTCATAAGTTTCCGCTCATCGAGTAATAGTTCTGGGGGCTTCTCCTCTTCCACTTGATTTTCGAAGTCAGCTTTTTCACCGTGCATTACATTATTATTCTGTTCTGTAATCCCAACAGACTTTGAACGATCCGTAAAAGAAGAGATACCATTCTTCAGTGTGTCCTCATCTGGTTGTCTTCCATTCTCCGATATATTTTCCGGTGAGACTCTGTCTTCGTCTACTTTTTCAATAAATGAGTTAGGCACCGACATAATCGACGGTTGTAGATACACATCTTTAAATTGGTCTTCTCTTACTTCATTTTTAGAGCTCAAATTATCAATAGGCATATTCGTTAAAGTTTCCATTAACATGTCAGATGGCTGTTCCGTTGAATCGTCTATTTCAGCATTGCTTTCTACGTGTTGCTCTTGTTGATCTTCAGGAAGCTGCATTGTAGCTTTCGTGGCATCCAAATGCTTTCTTAATTTATTTTCTCTTAACTTCCTTCGTTCTTCTTCACGAATCGCCATACGCTCACATTTTTGAGAAAACTGTTCGTCATCCATGTCTTCTAATCCCAGTAAGACGTTAGCATACATTTCTTGTGCACGCTTCACAGTTTCATTGTCTCCTAAACGCAGAGCATCACGGAGAATGAGCTTTATGTCACGAACAAAGTCTTTTGGAGTCCAGTAGCAATTGTCCCAGACACGTTTCTCAACTTCTTCTAAACTCATCATGCTGAACTTTTGATTGGTGTCAATTTTACGAACCTCTTCATCGACCAATTCAAAATTGCACTCTTCCCGTTTGCGATATGAATGACCTGTTTCAGGATCAACACAAAATATATCGTTATAGTCTATCAGAGGCTTTTTGAATTTACGATATCTTGTACGTAAATTTGACAAGAGTGCGTTCAATTTAACCTTAAGCTTATTTAACAACCTCATATCGGCTTGCTTCGTCTGCTTCAAATTAGTTTTAACTCCCGTGACAGGAGCAGGAGTGGGAGCTAACGGCAATTCAGGAAGGATTCTCCTCTTTCTTGGAAGCCCACCTGGTAATTTTTGAGGTGAAGTACTTATAAGGTCGATAATTGGTTGAAAGAACTTCTCAATATTTTTACGAGACGGATATTGCAACTCTACCACTGATTGCTTTGGGAACCACTCTTTGAGCTGAGGATGTAATTCCTTTCGCGGACTCCCTGAAAGTGCAAGAAATAAAACTTGGTCAGAGAAATCTAGTCGCTCAAGCAATGAGGAAAACGTAGTGCTAGCTGAAGGTGGAAGAACATTCAACCAGCTGTCAACGTCAGGAATATAGATAACGCTAGGCGTATGTCGACGAACTTCAGTAAATAATTGAATAATGGAAGTTTCTATGCTTTGAGTTGAGTCTTGCAACAGAGCTGACATATCAAAGGATTGAACATGGACGCCTTCGTAAAATTGCAAGATAGCAGGTCCCAGAGAAACCTGACCTAACCCTTTTCTTCCACAAATCAGAAGCCTTGGCTTATAGATCCTCAGCTTTTCAAATTGCTCTAACTGTTGTTGGTAATCAAAGTTGTCTTCTCCAGGGTCGTCAAACATCACTTCTTCCAAAATATTGACCTTGGGAGGAATAGGCATGTTTCTGCCAAGATACGAAAGTATACGATCCAAAGTATCTTCTAATAAAGGCTTCACTTCAGCAGGTAAAGGCTTGTTAAAAGCTAATGAAGAGCGGGCGGTGGAGGGAATAATCCTCTTCATTGACAAAGCAAAGTCTTTCACCTTAACTTGGATCGTATTAGGATCAAATTGTAGTCTTTTTGAACTTCTATACAGCTGAGGATACGTTCGCTTGATGGAATTCAAAGCGGCTTCAGTACAGAGAGCACGAAGATCAGCACCACCGTAGCCTTTTGACCTCTCGGCAAGTAAATCACAGAGCCATTCTGGTGTAGGAACTTTCCAGCTCCGAGTATGAATCTGAATAATCTTTTTTCTTGCTTCTCTATCTGGTAAAGGAAAATAAAACTCACGATCAAAGCGTCCAGGCCTTCGTAGAGCAGGATCAACAGCATCTGGCCTATTAGTAGCACCAATAATAATGACCTGGCCTCGGCCATCCATGCCATCCATCAGGGCCAGGAGAGTAGATACAATAGAGGCATGGATCTGTTCCTGCTTACTAGATCGAACAGGAGCAAGACCATCAATCTCATCAAAGAATATGATACTCGGTTGAGTGCTTTTGGCCTCTTCAAACAGAAGGCGTAATTGACGTTCAGCTTCACCAACCCATTTACTTAAACAATCGGCACCTTTTCGCATATAAAAAGACACTTTTTTATCTTCAGAAGAGCAAGCAGCGGCCAGCGCTCTTGCCAATAAGGTTTTACCAGTACCTGGGGGGCCATGAAATAACACACCGCGTGGTGGTTGCATGTTAAAGGTCTGAAAAATCTCTGGATAAAGAAGAGGAAGCATAATCATTTCTTTCAGTTGATTAACATGATTATCTAAACCACCAACAGATTCAAATGAAAGAGAAGAATCCACGCCGAGAGGATCCGAGTCAGCCAAATCGCTTTTCTCTTTTACACGACCATAATTTGGAGGTCCTCCAGCACCCGTAGAATCGGTTAATGCTTTCACAGTTTTTGCAGAAGAACGCTTTACTCTTGTACTATCGCTCTCGGATTCAGACCCGCTAGAGTCAATGTAGGGCATAAAACTAGAGACTTGATTTCGTAGTAAATTTGCAACAGCAACTTCAGAATGTGTCTTTCTATTTCTGCTTTGGTTAAAGGAAGCTCCTTCACCTTCCTGATCTTCCACCGGAGGAAATGAGAGAGGAACGCTATAATTAACGCGACTAGTTCTCTCACGCAAAGTTGGACGATGAATCTCTTCGTCGGAATCTTCATCGTGTCTTTGAGTTCGTAAGCGAGTAGAACGTCGTGTTCCTTGTCGTAAAGATCTTCTGGTTCTAGCAGATTGTACCAGGGAATCATCCGTATCAGACAAATCTTCTTCAGAAGCGGAAGCAACGAACGGTTCATCCTCGTCGCTTGCAACACGATTTCTCAGTCTCCGTTTAGCCGTGGGTTGATAATCCTCACCACCATAATCCTCCTGGTCATGTTGGAAAGCATCGTGAATACGTTTATTCGCAGCAACAGACTGCGAGCGACGACGACGACGGTGACTACCTTGGTTGGGTAAAGACTCTTCAGATTCCTCACTTTCATCAGAATCATGATATTCTTCTTCTTTTTTATCTTCATCTTCTTTTAAAATATTTCCATTTGCTTCCTGAGCGATATCGTCTATTTCAGTATCAAAATCCTCAAGTACGGGTTTGCTTTCATGTTCATCTAAAGACATGTTTTCATGCTCATCAGTAGAATGAAAAAAATCTGTCACTGGGATAGAGTTTACGTTGGAAAGAGGATACGAAAATGAATGGCGAGCAGTAGTTACGGTGTCAACAGCTTCTTGGGAAGAATCGATATCAGTCGATAGAGAATCCTCTTCGTCCGATACACTTTCTAACCAATGATTCTTGGCTCCAGTATCGATGAGCTTTAAAACGATAGGCCGATTTTGCCAAATATAAGGATTGGAGTATTCCACCACAGCGTTGGAGTAGCTTCTGAAAGAAGCACCAAAAGGATTGGGGAACGACGTATTGGGCAAAAGAGTAGAAAATGTGTACTATAGAAAAGATATTCCAATGGGACTTATTTTTAAAACAAGATCAACTCTTGGTAATATCTCCTTTTATACCCTTTCGTTTGAATCTTGCCCAAAAAAAAAACAACTCAATGTAGAATCAATTTGCCAGAAATTGTAATGCGTGTAAGGCGAAAAAGCAAACGCAAAGCGACTAACTTTTCCTTTTTTTTTAAATAAAAAAAAATAAAAACAAGCCGGTCTTCTAATGGAAAAAAAAGACAAGGTGTTAAATAAGAGAGAAATAAATAAGGGAATAAGGGAAAAATTTCCAATAGTTTTTCTGATTCGTCTATTTGAAACTCTGACAAACCAGATTTTAGTCAGGAATTAATGGAAAGCAAAATATGGATGCAATGGATTTCGTAAATGATCCTTTGCGAGTAATGAACGAAACCTGCTCTCGATTTCAACGAATATAGATAAATAATAATTCGTGTTATCAATAATTTTCAATAAAAAGAAAAATGAGAGAAAGAAAGTGTCACGAAGCAACTTGAACTCAACGAACCCAAGTCTTCTTACTTCCTTCTTTGGGCGAAAATAAACCGTCAATAACAATTAGAAAAGTGAATCAACTTTTCTACCGAAAATACTCAGTATACTAGATTGATGAGTGTCGGACGTTTCTTACCCCAAAAAAAAAAAAGTAATTTGACTACCGTCGCGACTATTGAGTCCCTAAAGCAGCGATACTTTTTTTGAAGAGCCTTTAATAATGGGAAAGAGTCTAGCAAACGTACCAAAAAGACAGTTATTTTTTCCGTTTTAAAATGGTTGGAGTTTCAATGAGATGGCAAAGCGTGGTGTTGAGCTAGTAGGACAAAGGAGTCCTATGTACTGCCACCACCACCAGCTCTGAAAAGTCATGCACGCAAAGTTCAAAATTGGAGCGCTAAAGTCACCACCAAATCATGCGGCAAAGAAAACAAGTAAAAATAAGTAAAAAAAAAAAAGTTCACTTTAAGGAAATAAGAGGAACGAATTCGTGTTAAAAAGAAACTATGTTTATCGTCTTTTTAAACGGGATTCAGTTTCTATAGACAATAAAAACTGATATTTTTCAGTTCATGGATATTCAGTTTTTGGTGGTGAGTTTTGCATTGGTATAGGCATGTAAACAATCAAGAAAAGCAGGTAAAGCAAAGTCGAATGAGTGTTTTAAAGTCTTTTTTTCATTCTTTTTTGTTTGTTAAATAAAGAATCTGGAGCTTTGAAGATTGGATCCGATCTGAGAGGTAGAATGTCACGTAGATGCATTAAATCCTAAATAGGTAGAAGGAGGAATCACAGAATAAGCGACCGTCCGCAATTGAGTAAGAAGTTATGATGAAGACGTTCCTTTACATACATTGGTAAAGGGTTCAGTTACTGTTGTCTGCATGAAGTTTAATAATGGAGTATGTGATCGCTGCTAATCGAGATGCTACATGAATAGCTCTATGTTGTGAAAACCAGGGTTTTATGAAGAAAAAAAGAAAAAAGAGGACTGAATATATTATGGTTCCATGATCTTTTCGAGTTGCGATTTTTTTTAAGGCCAATTTTTCTCGGTTAAAAGTTTTGGAAAACCAGCTAAATTGGATAGAAATTTTTGAAATGGAAAAGATATAAAAAAAGAAGTAAATTATGAAATTGACTGAATTTGGTTTCAAAGCTATCCTAAGGAATGAATGTTTGATATGACTTTGCACAGAAAGATTTCTTCTACAGTTGCTAAAGACAAGCTGGTGAACAAAAGAACAAAGGTTAACAAATAAAGAAGCCAGTTTTTACTTTTTATCCTTAGAAAAGTCAATTTGCTCTCCGTTGTCTGGTTCCTCATTGTATACAAGTCCAAAATAGCTCCGTTTCGAGTTGCCCGACCAACTACTCCTTTCATGAAGTATAGTTTATTTCAATTCCTTGTATGTGAATCTGCGCGACTTTATAAACATTAGAAAAAAACCTGCTTTTTCCTTTTTTTGATCGACAAGGTGTACCTGAGCCAGAAAATTTTTCCTGGTCGCTATTTTATTATCTTTCGTGTATCTTTCTTTATTATTTTTATTTATTTTTATCATGGATTGATTCTACGGAGCATGAAGGCAAGCTTTGATTTAGCCACTACCTATATATAGGAGCCTAGATATACTGGTCTCCTTTACCAAACTCTGCAACGCTGGCCAATTCTGGGAACATGGAACGAAAGACGGTGTTTTTTAATGGATTTCCGTCCAAAGAGACCGTTCAGGTTCAAATGAATGCTTCTGCGACCCTGAAACAAGCATTGGGTCAAGCTTTTGGAAAGCAAGCCGATCGTCTGCTGAATTCACTATACTTGACATATGAGGGCCGAATTGTATGCCCATCCACTTCGATATGTGGTTTGGAAAAGAACGCATTGAATAAAGACGTAAATCTCTGGCTTTGTGGACGAGTTTTGGGTGGCAAAGGTGGTTTTGGCAGTCAGCTACGAGCTGCCGGTGGTCGTATGTCAAAAAAGCGTAATGAAGAAGAAAACCAAGATTCCTGTAGGGATTTAGATGGAAATCGTCTTGGTACTGTTCGTCAAGCGAAGGAATTATCTGAATTTCTAGCCAAGAAACCCGCAGAAACTCGAGCTAAAAAGGAAGAGAAAAAACAGAAATTAAAGAAGCTTCTTTCTACTGAGCAAAATGTATCTAGATTTGACGACCACGAATTTCTAGAAGATATAGAGAAATCTGTATCTGAAACCCGCAATGCTTTCCAATCTTCTTTGGCTCATCGTCGTGGGTCTTCCTCGGCCGCTTCCTTTTCTTCTTCAGAACAAAGCTCTTCAAATGAGAACGAATCTTCATCTTCCAACAAAGGTAAGGAGTCCATAAAAGAGGGCGTCCAATCTCACGATCCATGGCTTCAACGTATGGAAGCGACTGTTTCGGATGGTGACGATGACGATGAAGATGAACAAGCCAAAGTACTAGATGGTTGGGACGATGGATTTGCATAACTAAGTTAATGTTTTACGAGATATGAAATTGGGACTATTGTGTTGGATAAAAGACGATAATAGATACAAATTAATAGAGCAAGTTCTTGAATGAATTTGAAACTTCAAAGTTATGATTGATCTCGCCTTTCCTAAGAACAAGAAACTTTTGAGAGGTGCATACATTGGTTAGAAAACGTATATCGCCCATGTCGCATGCTATTGTCAAGTGTACCGTGGTCTAGAATCCAGTAAAAAAATTCATATTTAAAAGCCTTTACATTCTCTCCTGGCATAAAGATATATAAACAAACGAATTTTTATTCTCGTAGCAAAAATGCGTTTACTGAAGCACCTTTTGATGTTCTAATAAATATCAACGGAGTATAACACAGTTTCCGTAAAACGATATTTCTTTCCTTCGCTGTAGTAATATTAGTTCGGGTGGTAACCCTACCCTCTATGCTTGTGACTGGTTTTAGTAGGTCCAAACTACTCAGAATGAGATTCTGACAACATTGGTAATTTCGGCTTTACCTTGAACTGAAGATGCTTATCCCTAAGGAGAACCGCAAGGCTATTCATCAAACTCTTTTCCAACAAGGTGTCTTGGTTGCCAAGAAGGGTATGTAAATAGGACGGCTTTTAATGGGCATTGGTCATTATGGTTTGCGAAAGTTCGTTTCATTCTGTTCATAGTGGGCATTAAAATTAACTGGAAAAACAAATTCGGTTTGCTATGTGAACGAACCTTTAATTTTTATTGGCTTTGTTTTTCCCAGGAACATTGAAACATACAAATACTTGGCTGGCCTTTTAGAAGCTCGTTAGATCCAGTGGTTGTTCTTCCGGTTACTAATGCATTTTTAGACTTCAACCTTCCCAAGCACCCTGAAGTTGGTGTCCCCAACTTGCAAGTTATCAAGGCTTGCCAATCCTTGGACTCTCGTGGTTACCTCAAGACCCGCTACAACTGGGGCTACTTTTACTACACTTTGAACAACGAGGGTGTTGAATACTTGCGTGAGTACTTGCATCTTCCTGCTGAGGTTGTCCCTGCTACTCACAAGCGTCAAGTGCGCCCCGCTGCTCCTCGTGCTACTCGCCCTGAACCTCGTGAGCGTACAGCTGCTGACGTTGGTTACCGCCGTGCTGAAAAGAAGGACGATGCTGCTGCTCCCGGTGGATTTGCTCCCTCTTTCCGTGGTGGATTTGGTCGTCCTCAATAAATAGTTCAAGACGACGATTCATCTTAATTTTTTAGTCCCTTGTATCGTTTAAAAAAACGTGAAAAGTATTCTGTAAATTACTATTTTTCTCCTGTAATGAATGTGGATAGAATGAGTACTTGGGGCTATTGTCATTTATGCATGGACGGAATAGGCTTTTTCCTGAATCGAATACACTAGCGGTTATTCTAGGGGAGGCATTATGGATATTAGAGGATTGTAATTTTTGTTGATTCATAGTGTATAAGTGAAAGGGGATCATTTCTGCCCTAACTTTGCCTATCCGAATAGAAAAGTTGAAATGAAGCAACGAAAGTATTTTTTCGTAAAGAGTAGGAATATAAGCAAAGACAATAAGCCAGGTCGTCCACCAGGAACCTTTCCAAGTAATTATCGTTTGGATTTCATAGATTATTTACTAATGAGCACTGCCACGTTCACTCCTGCACACACCGTCTACCACCTTTTCTATTAGTGTTTGTAATTCGCCTCGCAATTTTTGTTTTATGTATAAAATAATATGCGCTTGTTCATTGTCTGCACTATAGAAAGCATCAGCATTCTTCTATTCGATCAAAATCGATTTGTTTATTAAATAGGGTTTCGATACTTTAACTCACTAAACCCATTTCAGTAGCGGCTTCGAAGTCGGTATTGTATTTAAGCTTACTTACATTACATTTCGTTATATTAGATACCTTGAACAAAAGCACTCTCTTGAAACTTGTACTTTTCTGAAATCTTACAGAAATTTGCTGTAAAATGTCAAAATATAGTGTGTTATTACCTACATATAACGAAAAAAGAAATTTGCCAATTATCACCTACCTTATAGCTCGTACTTTTGAGCAAGCGAACTTGACTTGGGAAATCGTGGTAATCGATGATGCCTCTCCAGACGGTACTCAAGAAGTAGCCAAAGATTTGCAAAAGATATACGGTGAAGATAAAATATTACTGAAACCTCGTTCTGGAAAACTGGGTCTTGGTACTGCCTATATTCATGGGTTGAACTTTGCTACTGGTGACTTTGTGATTATTATGGATGCCGACTTTTCTCACCATCCTAAATACCTTCCTGACTTTATTAAATTGCAGAAGGAGGGTAACTACGATATCGTTTTAGGAACTCGATATGCTAAGGATGGTGGTGTTTACGGATGGAATTTGAAAAGAAAGTTGATTTCTCGTGGTGCCAATCTTTTGGCTAGCACCGTTTTGGGAACTGGCGTTTCGGACGTTACTGGAAGTTTCCGACTTTACAAGAAGCAGGTCTTGGAGACCTTGATGAAAGAGGTTACTAGCAAGGGATATGTTTTCCAAATGGTACGTTGTTGTTTGTCGACATATAGCCTTAACATATGGTAAAGCTAACTGTTATAGGAAATGATTGCTCGTGCTCGTCAACACGAGTATACTATCGGCGAGGTTCCCATTGCTTTCGTTGATAGATTGTATGGTGAAAGTAAGCTCGGTATGGACGACATTATCGGCTATTTGAAGGGTGTGCTTTCCTTAGTTTTCATTTAATCATGTATTGATGCATATTATTTATGAGTCAACCACTAGGTTTCGTTATTCCCTTGGATTTTTTTCGAAAGCTTTTCACTGAGAAAATTTACAACTTTAATTACGGCCCAGTTTTTTTTTAAACTTAATGATTGATTAGTTTCTGAATATGCTTTGTTCTCGGAAGTACTAATATGAATACAAACTCAATAGCTAGTATGTCAAGTATATAGGAGTAGAATCGAAGGGGATTTGACATTTAAAAGATACATATATATAAGCAAGTCACTGTATTTGCTTGTTTTATTTCTTAACAATAGGTTCTATTAATTCGCTGATCTACACAAACGCAAAGTTCATATCAACATACAATATACATAAATTTATCAACACTGGCTGATACTTTTCAAGATATTAGCAAAATCTTTATTTCTAAAAAAAACCATAAATAAATAAAACCAAATGAGAAAACAAACGAACCTTGGTTGTCTAAAAGGTATTATTGCGTACCTTTAAACTTGTATAAGCCAAAAAACTACGTCAACTTAAATCTCCTTTTTATTTTTTTCATTCAATGATTCTCCAGAAGCTTTTCCAACGCTTTCTCCCATCTTGAGCAAAGTCTCTGTTGTTTCTTTAGAACTTCGTAAAAGATCGTCATCATACATAACCCGATTCCCTTTAAAAAATACAACAATCGTACTTCCACCATACTTAAAATAGCCTAATTCATCACCACGTTTAACTTCTTGTCCCTCGTCAGCTGTATGTTGGATGCTACCAACCATCATAGCACCTATACATATGTACATAATGCGACCAAATTGAGGAGATTCAATAGGTAGAACAGTCCTAACATTTTCACTAAAAACATCCAAGTACGACCGAATAGCCATAGGGTTGACAGTATAGTATTGTCCCTCAATAAGACTTAGTGCTCCAAGTTTCCCATCGACGGGAGAATGAAATCTATGGTAATCTTGAGGAGCCAGGCGAAATATACAAATGGACCCGTCCATGTACTGAGAGGCTTCATTTTCATATTGAGGGCCAAGCAGTCGAGCTATAGAAAATTCTGCTCCTTTGATCCAGTAAGTTGTAGCAATATTTATGTTCTCGTAAACAACCAACCGACTATCAGCAGCTGAAATAAGAATATTCGGATTATCTGGTGAAGCCACAGGTCTCGCACCAGGTTTCAATCTTCGATAGAAAAACTCATTAAAAGATTTAAATTCATCTATCGACTTCTCCATTTCATCCGTATTCAAGTCAAAAAATCGAATAAAGGGTACGATGTCTTTTGTTGATAAAGGAGAATCATACTTTATGCCTTGTCTGAGCGTCAGCGATCGCAGTAGCTTTCGTACTAAAAACAAAGTTAGAATGAAAATAAGTAATTATCATACCTCTTGTCCCTTCCATTCTCCGATTGCGTATACCCCGGTATAGCAAACGTATACCAACTCGGACATAAGCGTTCATCTTTTCTTCGATAATATGTCCCGTTTTACGATTTCGTACTAAAGTTTTCGCTGAGGTCGATCCTAGTTTATGCGATCCGTACGCTACCTTTGTAAAAGCCTGCAATTGAGTAGTTAGCACTTTGTAAACAGAAAAACAAATACCTTGGCAAACCATTTCCTTTGAGCTTGGTTCAAGGTAAGGTAATTGGACATCATTAATCTATCCACGCGTTTCCAATCATGACTGGCACATGTTGCAACATGAACAGTAGCTCGAAATTGGTCCATCCTGTCTAGCTCACATTTTAAGCAAAGCGGGCACTTATGTAAACAAACCAAATTTAACTGGTTGCTATTCATAACGTCTGCTGCATCTAAGTCCTCAGACATTTCAGAACTTTTAATCGGTGTTGATTTGCCACTGCTATCGAAAGGTGAAGGACTAGACGGATGTAAAGAAGGGGATGAGTCTCGATTACAAACGAGATATGTTAGCTTCTCAAGACAGATAACAGCTTCGTCAAGATTTATAGTTTCCTCGTTGTTATCTGGTTTTTTGCTTAAGGTTTCCTGGAACAATGAATCAATGATGAATGCCGGTATGTTTGATCCCAAAGAATCCAATACAGCATACATGCCTAATTTTGATACTTGCTCATTTTCAACTTCTCCATATTGAGTTAGCATTACTCTCCAAAATTTCTGGCGAACTGCAGCAAAAGGGAAAAATATAGCACGAAAAGTAAGTGTTGCTTGTTCAGACTCTGGTTGAGGGACACTACAAAATAATTTTAGAGGTATAGTTCTTGTAACCACATCTGTCTCTAAGTTATTTTCGACAGCAGATGAGAAATCATCTACAAGTTTTTCGATAGGCTGTGAATTAACCTTCTTAGGATTTTCACTTTTTTCAAAAATTTCACGTTCATCTTTAAGTTTATAAAGCCCAGTGACAGGATCAGGTTGTGCAGCGGCACTAATAATGCTCTGGATATCCGCAGAACAAACTCCCACCGAATCATTCAAGGATATTTTATCATGGTCTATTACTTTAAAAATAATATCGTATTTTCTTTCTAACGCACCAACCTCAAAAAGGAACTTTTGGTTGTACACTGGATTCAAGTTATGTCTAACCCTTTTTGTACGAAAAGTGTTTTTCGAAAACGACATAATCACAAATGGATCCATGTCAAACCCTGTACGAAAAACTAACGAGATAGTTAGAAACATTTCTCCGCGTATACATACCATTTTTTAGCGGAGGTAAATTGGAAATGGAAACAATTTCCACAGAAGTAAACCCTAAAAGGTCGGTTATTTGATTCTGGGTAATGCTATAAGGCTGCTTCAAACGTTTCTTTACTCTTTGTTTGATATCTTCGACTTCCTCCATACCTGAGTCATCCACTTGGCATAAAAAATCGCCTTCTGGTACGTTGGAGTCAGATTCGGGCAGGAAAGTAGAATCTTCCAAATCAGATTCAATGTTATCTAGTTCATTGTTTTTAATAGAATTCGACACGCTGTTAGCTGGGTAATCTAAACTTTCTGAAGAGAGATGCTTTTCTACTTCTTCTAGCCACCCTTGAGTCAAACTAGCAGAATCAGCTTCAGGATTCCTAGGGTCATGAACAGTGTATTTCAATCGAAAGTTTCCTAATGGTTTCACTTCCAAGCTTCCAGTAGAATCTGAAGAAGTGCTCTTCAGAGGTGGATATAGAGGGCACTGCTGACTCTGATGTATGCATTAGCACCTTGCTATTTATTGTGTTAACAATTTAAATACCTCATTTGGACCCAGTTTAAATAAATGATCCAACCTTATAAAAGCCTCTCCCAGGGTGTATTTCTTTCGTTTTTGTTTGCAACTGAAACACAATTTAAATCCAAGGTTTTGAAAATCTACGGAAAAAGGCATACTCAAAGTCATTAGGGAATTGTTATCGACCGTTTTATTTGGTTGGATATCCTCAAGTACGGCGCGGTATTTTTTGTACTTTAGTTTTATGTACTAGAATCATAAATAGTTAGTCTTCTGACGGAACAAGGACACCGGCAGGATCCCGTTAGCTCCACTTACAAAGAAGGAGTCATTGTCGGATGTAGTATCTGGAAGCGCATTTTCATCTATGTTGGTAATCTTCCAGGTTAATTGATCTCTGTTTTTAAGCAACTAGTGAGCGACTTACACCTTCCACTTCCACTTTTAAAATTAAAGATCCACTTCTAATCCCTTTTTGAAGCAAATGATAGCTTCTCCCCTTCTTCGTAAAAGTCATTTCTGTACAACCTCATTCAAGCGAGAATCAATGCTGAAGGTTATAAAGTCATAAAATATAAAACTAAAGACAATACATGAAAAAAAAAATTCAAGAAGACAATTTCTAACTGATGGAGAAAAGACAGTTTACGTTTATACTGTTAGCTGCAAGTGAATTACGTCAAGTAACAATTTTCGTTGTTAGCTATTTCACTGAGTGTTTAAAACAAAGTTCAAGGCAAAACAAAAAAAGTAGGTGTGGTCAGTTAATGTAGCTGTTAATAAAAAATTTGAGTACTATTAGTTAATATTTTAAAAATATAAAATAGATGACACAGTGTACCTTAGCCATCATCAAGTAGGGAAACCAGCCAACAGATTAATCAGAGAATTAAAAGCTCAGTTGAAGCAAGGGGAAGAGAAGGAAAATTAGATCAACCAAAACGAATAGGAACTGGTTTAGCCAAAAGTTATAAAGAGAAAATTTTGGAAGAACATTAGTAAAAGGAACAAGTGTGAGCGAGGGACAAATGATTACTTGTAATAATTGGTAGGGATAAAAGGCATACGAACAACGGTAGCAGGTTGAAGTTTATTGCGAATCTTTACATGAGCAGAGGTACCCGATTTGTGGAATCCAGTAGAGATATAACCCATAGCAATGTTTTTTCCAAGAGTAGGAGAAGGACAGCCAGAGGTAATTCTGCCGACTTGAACACCATCGACCTCGACTATGCTACCATGGCGAGCAGGAGCATTTTCAACAATGAAGCCCACACGGCGACGAGAAGCACCTTCTTTTAGCTCTTTTAAGATACGACTGCTGCCGACAAAATTGTTTTCTTGTCTTCTACGTTTTCCAATAATCCAAGACAAGGATCCTTCAACAGGAGAGGTAGTATCGTCGATGTCACTGCCATACAAGCACATACCAGCTTCTAAACGCAAAGTATCTCGAGCTCCCAAACCAATTGGACGTACGCGTTGATCAGCTAAAACGTTCTGGGCGAAATCAACAGAAGCATTGGCTGGAATAGAAATTTCAAATCCATCCTCACCCGTATAGCCACCACGAGAGACTAGACATTGAACACCCTTGAAATCAACATAAGCAGATTGACCGAATTTGAGAGCAGAAAAGTCGTAAGAGGGAGCAAGGCTCTGAATAACAGCAGCGGTTTCGGGGCCTTGGATAGCGATCAGTGCTCGATCCTGAACGCGTTCAAGCTCGACACCTTTCCAATTTTCAAGATGCTTTTTCAGATTCAATTCATCTTTTTCGCTGCAAGCAGCGTTGGTGACAACGTAGTATGTATTGTCATCATGCTTAGCAATAATCGTATCATCAATAATACCACCATTTTCGTTTGTAAAAGTGCTTAAAGTCGAGTGGAAAGAAGAAAGTTCTTGTAAAGATGATGGTGTAATACTTTCTAGATATGCAGTTGCATTCTCTCCCCGAATGAACCATTGAACCATATGACTTACATCGAACAACCCAGAATGCTCACGGGTCCATCTGTGGCTTGCACTGATGGTTTGGTCCTTATATTGTAAAGGCATGGAGAATCCAGCAAACGGAACGATCGTAGCACCCGCATTGACATGAAGATCGTACAAAGGAGTGTGCTTCAAAGCAGATGAAGAAGAATTGGCTCTTTTTATGACAAAAGGAAGAATACGGGCTTTTATGGAGGAAGACATATTAAAATAGGACCCAATGGATGTGATACAAATTAGCGTGTCTAGTAATGAACAAAACAATATCTACAATTAGCAAAACTTAGTAATTTTCGTTAGTTTATTCGACAATTCCTAACGTAACTTCAGCAGAAACTTTGAATTCGTTTATTCTCTGTTTTCGTATGCCCACAGGTTGTGTATGGGGTTTGAATTACAAAGTTCAGTTTACAGGTATAAGTAGTCGTTTAATACTCCCTTTTGAGTTAAGATGAGATTTTCGGAAAAAGAAGTACGAGACTTATCAAGATCTAAAATTTTTCAAATTGGAATCAGAGGAGAATTGTAAAGCGTAGAAACAAAAGGAAAATTAATGATAATAATACCAAGGCTAGAATGAATGCGTAAATGAAAAAGCGTAGGGAAAAAAGTGAAGCATGGGAAAAAGAAATTGAATAGCAAAATGATATAAGAAAGATTTATTTCGTATTTTCTAATTTATCTAACATAATTATAGAGACACTAAAAGTATCTTGAAGAGAATTTAGGACACAGAAAGTACTTTGGGAATTCGTCTCTAAAATCAACAGTAGGTGGTAGTCAGTCAATAAGGTCGTTTTTTTTTTTAAACAGAACATTCACGTCCTTCATAGAACAAAACGTTAAATAGGATTCTTGTTTCATGACCATCATGCTTATAGCTTATGAAATAGCTACGAAATCGTGGTTCAATATCAAATGAAAAGAGCAACTCATAAAAACACGAAAATCGATTTTTTGACATAAAAAGAATAACCATTAAAATACAACAGAATCTAACATGCCAGCCAACATGGAAGAAATGTTATTATCGATGCACTGGGAGACTTCGGCATCCAGGTGCTTTTTGGGGTCTTGCTTACCGACATATTGGATGCGGAGTTGTTCTGGAGTCAAGGTAATTTCATTTTGCACGCGCTCTGTATATTGTTCAGAAAGGGATTTCATGCGTTCCATAGTAGCTTGGTTTTTGTTGGCAGCAGTATCAAAGTTGTCCAACAAGAGGCCATGAGCCCAAGGTTGTTTATGAAGATTTAGAAGCATAAGTTCTTCTAATTCAGTCTTTTTATAGTTGATGCGAAGTGAGTAATAATGTCTTCCCAGACCATGGATGAGAGCTTGGATGCTAGGTTTATTGACGTGACCCAAGTTGGAAGTCGTTTGTCTAGGCTCTTGGCCCATCATTAAAGTAGAAGGATTAATCAAGCGGAAAGCATCAATGACAACTTTACCTTTGACAGACTGAATGGGATCCACGACTACAGCGACAGCGCGAGGAGTTAGTTGTTCAAAAGATTGCTGAGTGTTGATATCTACGCTAGAAAGCCAGCAACCAAAGCCAGGATGAGAGTGATACCAACCAACAACCATTTCGGGTCGTCCGGTTTGCTTAAGCATGTCCATCATGTTCTTTTGAAAAACAGGGTCCACAGCTTCTACACTGACACCAGTACCAGACTGAGGCATGGCAAAGACATCAACGACACGGACAGTAAAATCGTCCACAAATTCGCCCAACATCAAACCCATAACCTCCATAGGAGTACCATGGCGACCATGACGAAGCATCTTCAAAAGCGCCAGAGAAGAGATATAAACGCATTCCGAATTATCAACAAGAGGCTGATCACCCATGACACCAGCACCCATGCGTGCTCCTTGTAACAAGCGTTGTAAGGATTCCATTATGGAGAAATGACAAAGAAAAGATTGAACTTGAAAATGAAAAGGAGTATGCCTTTATTGCAGCACGTTTCAGATACAAAAGCTTCTATTGCCTTTTTTGTCGAAATCTAGTGAAAAAAAATGCGAGAAACCAACAGAGAAAACTACTTTACGTAAAACTTGCTCTAAAAAAGTCGCTTTCAGCTCGTTCTGCTTGGAAATTGTTTCTTGTAAAATAGATAGAAAGGTTTCGTAAAAAAAAAGCCCAAACAAACAAGAATGAAATGGACAAACTTATTTACTTTCTCTACTAATGTTGTTGGTAATGCACAGGTTTCATGGTTTCCAAGTATAGTCATACAAAGACCATATACCGTATTTTCGGTAAATCTTTTAATAGTATGTTATCACATTTCAATGGATTCTAACATTCACTGTCTTTTAGTTTCTCACTATTTTGGATAAAGATACAGTCACTAGCGTTAACTTATGTTTACGACATTCGCGTTACAAATCGATAGAGCATTTACGACCTATGCTCCTTTTTGTTAAATCATTTATAGTCATCATTCAATTTCGTTAAATTGGGAAAAAACAAAAAGAGAAAAAGAGAAAAAGAAGAAAGGAAGGAATAAGTGAGCCTTTTCAGAAGAAAAGAAGCTTCTTTAACCAGGTCCAATTTTTGGCATTTCAAAGTGTTCAGATTGGCTATCCAAAAGTCGATTGTAATCATCGACTTTGTCTTTATGAGTCTTAAATCGCTCTTTTCGGGCTTTTTCAAGAAGTCGCTTCTCTTGTATAGCTTCAAATTGTCGTTCAGCTTCTGTTGGACTCCTTGCCTCCTCTTGGGTTTCTGAAATTCGTAGCATCTGATAGTCTGATGGATCTCCTTCCTTGGAATCATCGTTTTCAGCCGCGGTATGCTTTTCAATCTTTTCACTAAGTTTTTTGGAGCTTTTCTTTTTCTTTTTCAGCGGTTTTTTCTTGACATTCTTGAGTTTTAGTGAGCCGCCTACAAAATCCATGGCAAGCGTAGAGCAAACTGTCCCTTGGCATATTCTATATATGGCGTCGAGGATGGGTAGTGTATGAACTGGAAAATCAGATGGAAAGCTGTTACTTTTTTTAATTTTACGATTCTTTTTTATTAATAATTAGAAAAAGAAATTCTCTCGTGGATGAACCCTGTGTAAATGATTGAATAAAGAGATGTTTATTTACGTACGGATCTGCGAAGATAACCCTTAGTATATTTTACAAATTCTATACCTGTAAACCTCTTTTTATGAAACTATTTAAATACAATCCAAAACACCCATTGGAAGAGGAGATTTCCCTATTTTATAGATTTGTTTATTATATATATCTAGTTTGTTTATTTACCCTTCTGGCTGCCTATAAAATAGTGTAAAAACGTTGTTTTGTGTAATACACATTTAGTGCAATGAAGCCTTACGCTGTTACCTTTATTACAGATAGATAAGGCAGTTTACTGATGTAAAAGTGAGTGACAATTGACGTGGTCTAGTTTACCGTTAGAATTATCTGTCCTTAACCAACATTAAGAAAATAAAGGAAACAAGGAAACCCTAGTAAACATTGCTATGAAGGTAATATAACTGGTATATGATACATGAATTGTTAATACAAACATGAATTGCAGTTCCTTGAACTTGCCGATTTAGACGCGATTAATAACGCGTTGTCATTTGACGCTGACGATTGTCGCATTCATGGAAAATGTGAAATTTACACGACAAAAGTAAGTAAAAACAATAAGTATGAAAAGGGAATGGCATGAATGTGCCATCTGGACATTTTTTATGGAAAGCTGTCTGCTGAATGGAGGATTCGGTTTTGACGCGGCCACAATGTCTATTTTTTGTCAAGAAACGCAACTTTTTTCTTTTGGCTTTACCAATTAGTTTTATCAATTTGTAGTCTTGGAATTAGAAATGTATTGACGCGTATGAATGGGGATTTCGTCTTTTGTCTTGTTCTTCTTGGTTGGTGGCCGTTAAATCGATTTCTATAGGACGATTGCTTTCTCTTTTTTCTTGCTTTTATTTTACTCTTATTTTTTTTTTCCTGGGGTTTCTAACTGTCTTTTAGTCCACCGGTTCTGATAAAAAATTATACAAGGCTATCGAAACGCGGTGTCAAGAGGATATGCTTGCATTTTCCAGTAGCAAATCCCCTGAACTTGCTTTCAGCTTGACACAACAGAGCCCTTTTGGACCCCTTGATCAATCTTCATCGCGTCGCACTTTTATGTACATAGTAGCTACCTTAAACGCTTCCCACCCTGATCATGATTTTAGTAATCTTCAGCCTACCGACTTTTACAAAGAACCTTCGCTTTCACGGGTTTTAGATAGCGTGAATGCTACCATCAACGGCATGGGTCGTGGTAGAATAAGTGTTAACAAGCTTTGGGAGACACTAGACCGGCATATAAACCTATCCGAATGTAATGTATACTCTTATACTCCCGACAGCGATAGCGATCCTTATGGAGACGAAGCTCTGATATGGAGTATGTCGTACTTTTTCTTCAACAAGAATATGAAGCGTATGCTCTATTTTTCACTTCATGGTCTTGGGAAAGAAGGCACGTATCGGAATCAATACGCAAACGAGGATGAATCTGTTCTGACGCCGGTTCCAGAGGATGGTGAACCCAGCGATTTTGACGACGATTGGGTCGCCAATATGGATGAGTAATGTATTATTAATTTCTGCATTTTTCGTTAATGTTTTATTCCCCTGTTTCACGTCCTGACTTCCCTCTTGCTTTCCTTTTTTGATGATAGATTTTTATATTATTTTCCTTTTTGAACCTAGTTTCGTCTTATTGTTGAAAGACAACGAATGAAGCATGTTCCAACCTTTTTTTGCTTATTTCTTTATTATGAATGCCTTTGTATAATAAAAAAAAGGAGGACGTGCTGTGCTTCCCGATTAATTATAAACTGCTCTTTCTTCTCACTGTAATATATACAAAAGGAAGAATCCTTAATTCTTAATTTATTGGTTTTTGATCGCCTGAAATGTTCAATACATGTAATACTTTTTCTGATGAGGTTACAAAAGAAACCATCCCATAGCTCTAATGATCATTACTTTTACATTCGTTTCAATGTTCATGGCTGAAGCCAATGTTTCTCTTACGGGGGAGTATTCGTCAATCATGATCATAAGGAAAGAATCAGTAATATCTTTCCTCTTTTTATGGTTCCTTACTAGTCCTTTTGATGGTTTGTCTACGTTCATGACCTTTGTTGTTTGTGCTAAAAATTAGGTACATATAATGAATGCACAGAACTTCAATTTCTTTGCAAACTTGGTTACTTGTAATTTAATAATTCCATTTTTTCATGAAGCTAAATTGAAAATGACTTTAGAAATTTAGCGTAGAACTTTATCCTAGATGACAAGTTTAATGGATGATATATCTTATTCTAAGAATACTACGAAAAGAACCACTTGTTTTGTCACCTTTTACAAGAAATTCTGTTAATACAGATCAGATTTAAGAATAGGATATATCAACTCTCGTTTTTCCCTTTCACTTCTTTCTTTAAACGTCTTTTTGAGAGTAGAAATGCTTTGGAATCTCATGGTTTTAGGGCACATGCATCGTATAAGATGAGTAGCGTTTACGATTAATCATATGAGACTTTCCCCAAGACAACATAAAGAAAGATAAAGGTTTCTTCTCACTCTGGAAAAACATAAAAAATAAAGAAAAAAAAAAAAAAAATTAGGGCCATCAGACATTGGATTTCTACCTTTCGTATTCGGTTGTTCATCCTACCTTTAAACAATAATTACACGTATTCCTACACATGAATAATCACTTTTTCGTTTTCCATAAATTCTTCTATATAAAAACTTGTAATCCTATCGTCATTAGAAGTAGAAATTCAATCTGCCGTTAATTTTTTCTATCTGTATTGAAACATCTAAAAACTAATTTTTTTATAAAACACTTACTAGGAAATAAACCTAAAATCTAAAACATTTAAAAAACAATTATACGAATGTCATAACCTGACACCCGCAACAGAAACATGTCAAATAGATACTCATCATAAATGAAATATAAACATTATAAACATACAAAACGTTCCCTTTGTATGCCAAAGTATCTAAAAAGTTATAAGGCATGGATCTATAGCATAGCACAAAAGAGTTTCTAAAAAACCCTTTTAAAAAACCCTTGGGAAATAAGCATATCTACAACCATAAAGCTTGTCGGAGTTTGTCCAAAACACGAGCGTCCTCACTACATGCTACCTTTTCCACGGGTATATCATAAGGAGCGAGGAATTTGGGTGCTTGCACAAGTGGTGGGCCAGCATCAGGATACAGACCATAAGGAATCGTGATTCGAGACAGGTTTACATCACAAGAAGGTGAAATAAGGGAAGGATCTGGAATGGGAGAAGAGTAAGAAATTAGATGCAGTTTATGGTTCAAAGAAGTAGTAATACTAAAGGATTGTTTTATCAAGCCATTAGGTTTGTAATGTAAGCCGCGCATATTCTCATCATCCATTGAACTGTCATCACTCATGCTACCAGCACCACTATCGTCCTGGTGAAAAGAACTCAGAGAGCTGTGATTATGAGGCTCTACTGAGGAAGAGCGTTTCACGGTACTATCACCAGGAGTTCCTTGGTAAGGTTTACGTTTTCCTTCCATTTCCCGGTATGTTAAGAAGGAGCCGCTCACACGAGAAGCACTCCATGATTTACCATCAGTCCAACGACGCATTCCAGCTTCCCGTTCGTCCCAAACAAATACGCTACCAGCGCGAATCAAGCTTCGTTCGTGGTCAGAAAGACGGCGTTGTACCCGAGGTAATAAGCCAATTCGGCAAGCCTCAAAAAGGATGATGGCATCTAACGGAGTTTTTATGACACCGGTGTAAGTCTGCATGATGAATTGTGACTAATATCAAATAGGCTTGGTGAAACTTTGCAAATATTGATAAGTAAAGCCGTTGATAAATAAAAACCACCACAGTATAATAAATAAACTTTTTTTTCCGAAATAGTTAGAATACGAAAGGTTGAGCTTTTTCGTCCAAAACTTGGCAAGAAAAAACAGAAATAATTCGGTAAGCACAGCTTAATTAAGCCGTAAAAATTTTGTATGTACAGTGTGAATGAAATGAAAGTTTCCAATAAACTTTCAAACTACTCAAACACAATATTCGTATTGAATACAGACCTCTCTTTCCCAGCAACCAAAAACGTGTCTAATCAGCTGATAGACCAGGTGAACTATTTAGAGATGAACGCAAAAATAGCAAACAAGGCCTAGTTCGAGTTACTTTTCGTAACCAGCAAATTTCAACTCTACCGTGTCCTTCAATCTATACTATTGTGCTCGACAGCACCGTTCCGTATTTTCAATCAAACCTGCAACCTACAAAACTGGAAGAGACAGGCTGGCGAACGTAAAATATGCCGCCGATCTAAGGTTGTAGTTCGCTGATGTGACTGTATAAATCTGTCAAAGCGTTCGCTTTATTTTTCTTATAAAAGAACAATAAAGCCTTGATTTATACAAAAATATACTTCAAAAACCAGTCGTTCCAAACCTTGATCGTAGGAAAGCTGCAAAGACTTCGAACAGGAGCAACGTTTTAAAAACGTAATTCTTTGCCAAGCCTCTGTGAGTAGTCGTCAATAGACGCTTATCAACAGTGAAAAAAGACTCCCAATATCCAGCTTTTTAAGAAGCAACGCTGTTGTTTGCGAAGGAAAAGGTTAGATATAGTAGGGTTAAAAAAAGTTTTGTATGCGAAGGAGCAGTGACCCGTTTAGCGAGTTAAAAAATTTTTAACTTCACAACACCGTGCGAGTAAGTCTGCACACACACCAATTAAGCAAGTCACAGAAAATTTTTATCTCATTGTTTGGATGAGATAAGTGAAGGTAACCGCTTTTCGGTAATTCTCACTCTATTTGTGACTATTCCACCAACATTGACATCTTACTTCAACCCCTTTCACAGAAGTGATGTAAACCTGAGAGGGTGTTAAGAAAAAATTAAAACTGCTACAAAACCGCTGACAAAGGAATTGCGCATGTAGGAGAAGCTTAAAAAGTGGCAAAGAGTACAGTACATTCATATTGTCAATAACATAACAATGAATTCACATTGACGAAACTTTAAAGGAGCCAGTCGTGAGCGTTCATGAAACAGTCTATCGTACATACACTTGCTTGTAAACACATTCCAAGAGCGACTTTTGTTTATCATAAGTAAAAGTTTCATGCGTACATACATTCATCTCATGTATGAATTATTATTATTCATAAAAATCGATACATCATAAATGTTATCATAGGGAAACGAATGAAAAAAATAAATAAATAAGAACATGCGTAAACAACAGATAATTATAAATGAGCCAATAAAGAAATTACGATTCGAAACGAGGTTCATTTATGCAACGAACGCAGGTACGAAATTAAATTTTCCGATTGATCTGCTTTAAAGTTCCTTGAGGTAAAGTTTTTAATTCATCAATGGCTGCTTTAATATTCTGTTGAAGAGGTTTTTTCTTCCAACCTTTCACAGTCGAAATTAAGTTATCAGTTTGTAATTTAAGCTCCTCGTTTGTCCATCTAGACATCACGCTTGATATGCGATCCCAATCCAAATCTGCTGTGATTTTTGCGTCTGGTGGAACGGAGTTCTGAACATGCTCTAATAGCTGTAAACTATCTCCAGCATAAAACTTGGATCCATTTTTTTTCTTTTTCTTTTTATTGTTTTTTTTCTTGCTCTGTTTTTTATTCTCATCAGTTCTCGATCTCATAAGTAATGGCTGTTCATTTGTATCTTCGAAACTTGGGTTGGGATTGTCTTCCAATGAGTGACTCTTCATAAGCTTCTCATTATTATTTAATGTGTGTACCTCAGGTTCTTCACGAGCAGGATTAACAAGTGGACTTGTAGGGCTGGACTTTGGGCTGCTACTCAAAGACTTTGCCAAAGAAAACTTGGAAGATTTTGCTGCATATTTCCACAGTAATGCACATTCTTTTGAGGGGAGACCCATTTGAGTTGCAATCCAGCTCCATTTGGTTCCTTGTTCGCTCACCAACTGATACAGTCTTTGAAAGGATTCTTCATCATAATTTTCTTGTACATTTTTTGGACAATAAACCAGTTTTATATAATTTGAAAGACTTTTCTTGCAAATTTGTTTCTGAATCCCAAGCAAAATTTCGTTATACAAAGACTGGTGTCCCTTGTAATGTATGCTAGGATCACATTCGCGATGCCCAAATTCCTCCAACGTGATACCCTCGTTATCACAAAAGGATAACACACAGCCATGAATATACTCAGCATCGTCACGGTCAAAGACAGGAATTGATGATTCGGTAGTTTCAAGAGCAATCTCTTGAACAGGTCGTCGTTCATAACCAGTAACTTCGAAAATGGCTCGCATATAAGTCAACAAAGAGTTTTCAGAGCGGTGTAAATATAAACTTGCAGATTCCAGGAATCCAAACAAACGAGCTTTTGCATCCGAACTTTCCAGTATTTCTTTCATTTGATCAGATGAAATTGATCGCGCTTGTAACAGTTCATCGATTTTGCCTCGAAACCACTTCTCATCCTCTTCCGTCCAGCTACTTTTCCTCTTTTTTACTACAAATGAAGTTTCAGAATCGGCGTTTGTTGGATCAACATCAGCGTCTGCTGATGCCTCTTGCTGTTTGCGTTTAGGAGGATATGTTCGAATGATGATAGATGAATAGACATTAGATTTTATAATCTGCTTTGCAGCTTCTAAACATTCTTTCTGGTCATCCGTCCACGTAGTAACGGCGAGCCGTTGTGGTGTAGATGGCTTTATGGCTAAAGAGCCAAAGACAAATTCGTCTCCTTCGTCAAAGTCATAAATGTCCTTCCGCACTTTTGTAGAAGGACTTTGAAAAGATTCGTTTATAGAATCTACCATGTTCATATTATGGTCCTTAAGGTGATTACTAGCAACTTCAGCTGGTAGCATGGTATGAGAATGACTTTTCTCACTGGAACATGGACTTGAAATCAAAGATTTACGTGAAGACGCGTAATTTTTTGGGGAATGCAAATGTTTCTTAGATGTATGATTGTAATTGGAGCTTGTATCAACAAAGTTTGTCATTACAATGAAGAAAAAGGAAATCTAACCCAAACGTTAGCCCCCGTGACGACAGGTATATATAACAAATGAACTCGAAAACGCGAAAAATTCAAAAATATATTTCTAGTTTTCTTTATTAAACACCATATATCTTGGAAAAGTCGTTGCGTCAGTACCTTTTTTATTGACGCGACGTAAATCACCACTTTCAGCTTCCATTCCGGTATTTCTAGACATTTTCTTCACCTAAACCTACTTCATTACTTACTTAAATCATATAAATAACAGATAAATCTCTTAAAATGGCATTCCTTTGTGTTTTTCACACAATGTAAATAGTCTTCGTAGTTGGGGAAAGATACGTTTCCTTGAGGGTAAACAAGAAAAGCAAAAGAGCGTCGCTCCTACCACATACATTTGTAACTTGACCCTCCAACTCCACCAAGTCACAACCCGTCGTTTATCTAACGAAGGGAACAAAGGCAAATTGCTCTAAATAAACAAAGAAAATGTTTCTTTGTTCTAAGAGCGATATAAATGGGACCCCCTGCGGTCAAAACTTGAATAGAACCATCTACACTTATCAAAAAAGGAAACAATTCTTTCTTAAAAGATATCATAGCAAGATATCTGCTGTCTTGGATTTTTGACCCACTTGTTGTTTGCTTGTAAAGCGTCGAATTTCCTACTTTGGAGCTCATCGACGAAGAGGTTTTGTGGATTTAATTTATTTTTCGCCAAAACGCGTCGAAAGTATTTTTTTTGTTTTGTTTACATTTGAGCTTGAACTCGAGCTTACGATTTATGAAAGAAACATTGTCTTAATTCCCGTTGAAAAGCTTCTTGTCCTTCTGAGTATTAATATTGATTTAATTAGCTCTGTTCTTTTTTGTTTTTTTTGCTTTTGACAAAAAGTTTTGTATTTTCTTGCTATTCTCTACTATTTCGCAGCTATAGGTTCCTTTACAACAGAAATTTCACTCTTTTAAGGTTGCTTTTATTTACTTATTTTATTTATTAACTACAATTGAAGCCATGGCCAGCGTTACTTCTGCTAATGCTATTCTTGAAAAGAACAACCGCTCGACGAACAATGCTCGTCGAAGCCCGCATATTCATAATCTTAATTTTGAATTACCAAGAGATTACCAAATGACAAGTCTTATTGGACAGGGCGCTTATGGTGTTGTCTGTTCTGCCGTTCACAAACCCACCGGTATCAAGGTTGCGGTAAAAAAAATCCATCCTTTCAACCATCCTGTCTTTACTCTGCGTACACTTCGCGAAATACGCCTGTTACGCCACTTCCATCATGAAAACATTATTGCTATCTTGGATATCCTTCCACCTCCTAGCTATCAAGAGCTGGAAGATGTCTACATTGTGCAAGAGCTTATGGAAACGGACTTGTACCGTGTCATCCGCTCTCAACCTCTTAGCGATGATCATTGCCAATATTTCACTTACCAAATTCTCCGTGCTCTGAAGGCCATGCATAGCGCCGGCGTAGTGCATCGTGACTTGAAGCCATCGAATCTTCTTTTGAATGCTAACTGTGATCTAAAAGTTGCAGATTTTGGCCTTGCCCGTTCTACCGCATTACAAGAGGGAAGTCCTGGATTTATGACAGAGTATGTCGCTACTCGTTGGTACCGTGCTCCGGAAATCATGCTTAGTTTTCGCGACTACAGCAAAGCCATTGACATTTGGAGCACTGGCTGTATCTTAGCTGAAATGCTAGCTGCACGCCCCCTTTTCCCAGGGAAAGATTATCACAGTCAGATCACGCTAATTTTGAACGTTTTGGGAACACCAACGATGGATGATTTCAACAGAATACGCTCTGCGCGGGCTCGCAAATACATTCGTAGTCTGCCTTTCACCTCGAAGGTTCCGTTCATAAACTTGTTTCCCCATGCTTCTCCAGAAGCCATTGATTTGTTAGAGCGTATGCTTACTTTTAATCCTGATAAGCGTATAACTGCTGAGGAAGCTTTAGAGCATCCGTATGTAGCTGCTTATCATGATCCAGAAGATGAACCAAACGCACCTCCCATGCCACCAAACCTCGTGGATCTCTATTGCAAGAAGGAGGAACTGGAAATCCCCGTTCTGAAAGCTCTAATTTATCGCGAAGTCAATTTCCGTTAAGAAATAAATGTTTTATTCATTAATTATTTAGATCATATTCGTTTATATCTGACGCTAAACTGACTGGATTAGGAGCCGACGAAACAAGGTTCGGCTCAATACCAAGCTTTTGAAGATAATTTCCTGTGGTAGGACCTATGGTTGCTAATTTCCTTGAAAGAGACGCTATTTGTGAGCATAGTTGTGTTGGACTAAAGACAACGATCCAGTCTATTTCTGGGTGTTTTTCAATGATCTCTACAACTTGACTTTGACTTTGCTCGAGCTCTTGAGTTACGTACACCACCAGCTCTTCAATGCGGGTTTTTCCTAATTTTCTAGGAATGATGTCGCGATGCTTTTCGCCTACTAAGAAGAGCAAAGGCTTAGATTGACAAGTGGATTGGTACCATACTTGGATGAGATCAGCTAAAATTTCACCACGTCCACAACCTCTACCAAATGTTTGTTGAAACCCGAGTCTCCGAATGCTATCATCTGTGGCCGGGCCCACTGTAAAAACTGGAATCGAGCTTAAAATTGTATTTTGAGTAGATTCGTCTAGCTGTTTCAACGCAGCACTAAGGGTTTCACTAACTCGTTGACTGGTCACAATCAACCCACAATAATTGGACAATAATTGAGAAAGCCTGGTTTGTAGAATGCTTTCATTTACAGGTTGATGCTGCAAAACCGCTAAGAAAAAAGTATTTCGTTGGTATTGTTTAAATGCATCTACATATGGATCGACCGGGTTGGACTGGGTCTTTAGCAGCAATACGGACTTCATAGGTTGTTTTCAAATGTATGAAGGAGTAGTTTACTTTTTGTAACCAACGACGAATATGGAAGAATTTTCAACTTGAGAAATTCGTGCGCCAAGACGTTTACGATAGAAAAGAAAGAAACCTTTGGGAAGTCTCTTTCCACATCACTATTAAGAAATGATTATTTATGAGAATTGATCTATGGTATATAAAAGAAAATTAGATGACTAAAATAAAAAAAGAAATTGAAGCTATCCTGAATAAAATGTACATGTTTTATAAGAATAACAATATTAAGTTTATGTGTTTGATTTTAGCATCGCTTACTTATGAACTCTGGAAACGGATTCAATGGATGTATACACATTGCATATTGTAAGAGAAAGACATCAAAAGAATGCATGAAATTATAAGAAATTAAACGTATATCCTCTATAGAAAAACTAAAAATGAATGCAGAAGAGTCATCGCATGGTAAAAGTCATAGAAAGGTACAAAACAAACATATATCATCATGTGTTAGAATAATAAACAAAAGGCCAGACATTAGATCCAAGGTTCCAAAGATTGGAGGTAAAGCAAAAAGAAAAAGAAAGAGAATTTGTTAAAAACCTTCATTAAACCTGTTATTTTTTTATACTGGACGAAGTAGCAGAAGAAACAGCTGTACTTGACCGTGATAAGGAAAACTTTTTCTCGAAAAGAGCTTGGCGAATTTTCTCTGCCTTCGTTGATACAATGTGAAAAATTACATCAATGAGGGTCGCAAGGGCAAGAAGACCCATGGATATCCATAACAAAATAACAACTTTCTTCCCCAGGGCAGCATGAAGGTAAACATCGGCAGCTTCAATAGCCATGACAAAGGAAGAGACGGATACATGTACAAATAGAGCAGTAACTAGAACGCTCAAAAAAGCAAAAAAGGATAAATAAAGTCGAATTAGTCGTAAGTAAGGAAGTCGATCCATAAAAGGGATTGCAGCGACAGCAGCCAAAAGAAAGCAGATTCCACAAACACAAAACGAAAATACTACCATCCATGGATGGACTTGTGGGAGAATGAACTTGGACCGCAAATCCGCCATTGAGAAAGAAGGAATGCTCCGGGTGTTTATGGATTTATCACAGGTGGTAGAACTATTACCGCTAAGCAAACACATAGAAAAATAACCAACATTAACTTGGGCAGAATGACTTGACAAATTGAACAATGAAAGATGGGAGCTTGTCTTGGATTTACAGCCAGTCATGACCAAAGCCAACAAAATCCAGGCGCCCAAAAGACAAAAACCACATATGCCCTGAAGAATGCACTTTATGTAGAACATGACGATGATAAAAAAGAGGATTAGGATGGAGAAACAGCTGTACCCTGTAGTCGAGGTAAAAGTGAAAGGCACTGTCTATGCAAAGGGATAAGAAAAGAAAACTTGCAAGCAACAAGAAGAGATAGATTCTACAAAAGCAAAAAGTTTAGTATTCTCTTTTTGATGGAAAATACTTCGATTGCAACACTCAATGGCACTGGAAAAGGCGAAAGAGGTTTCCGTTGAAAGAGCATCCATCAAAAGAAAAAACAAAGTATCGAGCGTAACAAAGGAAAAAAGAAAAAAAAAATCTGTGACATCAATCCTTATTTCGTGTCATTTCTTTGTCTTTGTAGAACAAAGAAATTTGACAACAAAGAAACTTAGAGTCAGCTTGCAGAAATGGAATAACACAAAGTTTATGTGTTTTGATACTTCCATTCTTCATGTAGAAACAATAATTTCCATAATACCATGCCTAGTCTAGTAGTCAATGGACCAGTAGGAATAAATGTATAAGTCGTAGATTCCGGAAAGAAACGTGCCAATTTCTCTTTGTATGTGCTTAATGAGACAGTTTTGTGTATAGGTAAGTATGATATTTGAGGATATTTGTTTTGCAGTTGCTTTCTCGTATGCTCTTGCTCAGAGGTTAAATCGTCAAACTTCCATTGAACCCAAAGCCCAGGATGAGCATCCTTTGTATTTATCAAATGTAGGTTACAAGAAGTAAAGTCTTGATAATGAATCCATCCTTGTTTCTCCTGTTCCTCTTGCGATGGTATGAGACGATTGAGAGAAGACTCCAGCTCAGCTTGGACGAGGTCTACGGTTGAAGGGTTTCCAGCTTGTTTTAGTTCCATATTCCATCTCTTTAAAATTTTCTTGGAAGAAGGCTGCAAGTACGATTTTGAAAGCTTGCAGTAGACCGACACATGACGGTTGAGAAGAGGATGTTGCTCTTCGGCAAAAGGAAGTAATCGAAGAGTAAAACGATTACGAAGAGCAGGGAATTTTCCCATTAATTCTAAACAACATGATTAGCCGGGGAAAAATTCCATGGAGATTGGCCAAGAAAGGCTATGAAAGCATCTTTGTAAATTATGTTTCTTGCTTACCTCTAGGAAGCAAATGATGCGTCGACAAGTCCTGTCGTAAAGGCGAGCATACCATACGCACTAAAGGATCTACAGAAAACGTAGATTTTTTTCCATTCATCCCGAATCTCAAAGTATGGCGTAAAAAAGAAGGCCCAAGTTCCTTACTATATAGCAAAGGGATCGCAAAATTCCAAAAACCTTAAAAAACTTATAAAAAGGATTCTTTAGCTACGAATTCAATTCTATTATCCCAATTATGAATCTAGTTTTGAGGACGTTATGGTGGTTTCTGTCATTACTGGACTTGTGTGAATCTTGAATTGGCTATGATCTCAATCAGAGAGGGTCCTAAGGAATGCCAATGAATTGAGGTGAAACCACTCCTCAGTGTGAACCTCTTATTCGATTATCGAATTGGTTTCCCGGCAGCTTGAATTTTTCTGATGGCCGTCAATTCCACTCGCTTTTCTTTGGATCGTCTTCAAAAGGACTCTTTATCTTTCCTTTTACTTTTCAGTTTCTACTTAAAGCAGCTTAAAAGGACTGCAACAACTATTGAGGATGGAACTGACTTTAAATAATATACAAAGATGCCAATCTCATACTTTCATGATGGGAACTACTTAAATCGTTTTATTCTATTAAATGCAGAAAAAATATAACTTTTTTTCGTATACCTTTGCGCATCACTTAAATTCTTTATATATTTGGAAATTTATTACGAAATACCCAACTCATCCAAAATCCACCAAGTTCCGAAATAGTGACTTTACTAAGAAAGAATGTCAGAAGCAAAAATTGCACCTTCTTTATTATCTGGTAAGTTTATAAAGGCATAAACATTCGTTAAATTCATCTTTTTTTCGTATCTCCCGTGTAACCAGATGAGAAGGTCTTGCTGACAATGCTTAGGTGACTTTTCCAATCTTGAACATGAGGTTGGTCGCATGTTAGAATATGGCAGCGACTGGCTTCACGTTGATATTATGGACTCTCAGTTTGTTCCTTCCCTTACGATTGGTCCTATTGTCGTCAAAGCAATGCGTAACCATTTCACCAAAGAGAAGGCTTTCTTTGATTGCCATCTCATGGTTATGAATCCCGAGAAGTGGGTAGATGAATTTGCGGATGCCGGTGCTAATATGTTTTGCTTTCACTATGAAGCTACTGAAAAGCATATGGAAGTTATTAATCGGGCCCATGAACGAGGCATGCTCGTAAGCTGCGCTGTAAAGCCTAATACTCCCGTAGAAGTCCTCGATCCTTTGGTCCAGCACCTTGATATGGCTTTGATTATGACCGTCGAACCCGGCAAGGGAGGTCAAAGCTTCCGTTCTGAATGCTTGCCTAAGGTGAACTACTTGCGCAAACGCTACCCTGATTTAGACATTGAAGTGGATGGCGGACTTTCTCCTAAGACTGTGGACGCTGCCTCAGATGCAGGCGCAAATGTCATTGTTGCCGGCACTGCTGTTTTCAAAGCAGAGAACCCTACCCAAGTAATTGCTGAGCTTCGCAATTCTGTTTTGAAGGCTCAAGAAACCAAGCCTTGGGCGAAATAGAAGTCGAGCTTGTACAGGCTTGAACTTTAAGTTATATATTGTTTAAAATTTTATTACTTTGATTCCAAAATCTTTAAAATGTTTAAGAGATACGAGATGTCTTTTGACGTGAAACTTTATTTGCTAATAAACCATGATGTAGCTTTCGAAAGTCGATATCTGCCTTTCTTTGTTTTTTGTTTCTATACGAAAAGGTATAATATGGAAAAGGAATGATGATGAAACTTGTACTATTTGAAAAGTCTTACTTTGAAAGAATATTATCACAAAATCATACCAATTAAATTTAACAAAAAGCAGTGTGATCTATATGAAACCTGAGAGAAAGAAGGAGCCCCTATGTCGAAAGTTCGAAGTATGAAAATTTAGTTGCTCAAAGACTCTATAACGGCATCGGTTATTTCATTAGTAGTAGACTTACCGCCCAAATCAGGAGTAAGAATTTTGCCTTGGCTCAACACCTTGTCGACAGCAGTAACAATATTAGCAGCAGCCTTTTGGTGACCCATAAATTCAAGCATTAAAGCGACAGAGCGGAACGTAGCGACGGGGTTAGCAATACCACGACCAGCAATATCAGGAGCACTACCGTGAACAGGTTCAGACATGACAAAATTATCACCGACGTTGGCGGAAGGGACTAAACCAAGAGATCCGATGAGAGAAGCAGCACCATCAGAAAGAATATCACCGTAAAGATTGGGAGCGACAACAACGTCAAAGCATTGAGGCTCACGGAATAGACGATAAACCATAGAGTCGACAATTTGCTCATCCATGGCTATGGAGGCATAAGAGGGGCTAAGGGACTGAGCATGTCTGCAAGACTCACGGAAAAGACCATCAGTAACAGACATCACGTTGGATTTGTGGATAATAGTTACCAAAGGACTTTTGTGGATTGAAGGAGCACCAGAGGCACGAAGAGCTTGACGTGACTTGGCAATTTCAAAAGCCATTTTACCGATTTTAACAGATGCTTCTTCGCTAATACGACGAATGGCTTCAGCAACACGCTTACCCGGAGTTGTTTCGACCATGCGTTCTTCCTTAACGTACAAACATTCAGTGTTTTCACGGACAATCACAAGGTCCAACGGCTTCCCCTGAGCCCCATCGAGAGATTTAACTGGACGAACATTGGCATATAAACCCATCTTTTTACGCAAAGCGACAATCGGAGAAGAGTAGCCCTCTACCTTGTGAGAAGGACTTTGAACAGCACCAAAAAGAGCTGCATTGCATTCTTTCTTCAATTTTTCCAAAGTGATATCCGGAAGGGCTTTGCCAGTGCGCTCAAAGGTACCCCAACCAGCGTCCAAGTCGACAAAATCAAAGTGAAGTTTGTGTTTGGATGGAAGATTTTCTATTAAGCGACGAGCTGCAGGAACTACTTCTTTACCAATTCCATCTGCAGGAATAAGACCCAAGACAACTTTACGAACTGAAGACATCCTTCCACGAACTCAATGATTGAAAAGGACAGAAGTCTACAGGTGCTAAATTATAGATCATTGATCAGTTTTGATATAAGGAATGGCAGCGAGTTGTCGCTTATTTATTACTGTAACCAAGGGTTCTATGCAAGTTTGCTAACAAGAGTGTTTGCTTTAAGACCTTAATGAACACTCATAATTCTTAACTAAAATTATCCTAATAGAAGTCAGAAATTTCCTGCAAACCTTATAGTTTGTTTATGCTTACAAATGGTTTATGCTAAAATAAAATTTCAAATAGCGGGATGGACGGACTACTCAATTGACATTCTCACATGGAGGAGGATATACTAACCAGAAAACAAACCACTACAACATAGCCGTTATATGCCTTCCTTAAATTGACCTTATATTAAAAAAGATATATTTTAAAACTTGCCGAATTGCTTAGAGCCTTCGGTGTGCTTGACAACACGGAGAACGTTGAAGCGAACAGTCTTACTTAAGGGACGGCATTGACCAACAGTAACGACATCACCCTCGTTAAGACGGAAAGCAGGAGAGACGTGGGCAGCAACGTTCTTGTGGCGCTTCTCATAACGGTTGTACTTGGGGATGAAGTGCAAGTATTCACGACGGATGATGATGGTACGGTGCATCTTGGTAGAAACGACAGTACCAGTCAAGATACGGCCACGGATGGAAACTTCACCAACGAAGGGGCACTTCTTGTCAATGTATTGACCATAGATAGCCTCAGAAGGGGTTTTGAAACCCAAACCGACATCCTTGTACCAACGGCGACCGGCACCCTTCTTGGCATTTTGGAAAATGTGAGGCTGCTTTTGATAAGCACGCTCGCTTTGCACGACAAGTTCAGTGGCCATCCTGTGTTGCTGAAGATGAAATTCACCCTTGAAGACAATTAACACCAAAAGATTTACATGTGACTGTCTTTATTTAGGGTAGGGTAGGTCAAACCTCCCTACAATAATGTTTAGGTTTTAGTGCCTGTAATATAATAATATACATTTTAAGTCTTAGTTCTTCAAAAAATAATGTAGACTTACGTTCATTAAAGCTATAGAATACATGAATGGAGATGCCTTCCGTTAAAAGATTTTGTTAGTATAGAAATGATTCATATAAAACAATTTTAAACACTGTCTCCTTTCATGTTAGGGCTCAGTGAAAACGAGAATAAACTGCAAAAAGATTAGGTTGCATGCCAAGAGAATAAAAAAAGAAAGGAACGAAAGACTCAAAAGGAGAAATGCAAAATGCATGGCTGTAACATCGGGGAAGTTCTTGTATGAAGTCCCGAGACTATAGAAAGCTAAAGTTAAAAAAAAAAATATTAAAAAGAACGAAAGAAACGAAACATTCAAATTTCCAATTAAAGAAAATGAATTTCCCTCAAAAGTAGGTTTATGTACCAAAGATCCTTTAGCATCATATACGAAATATAAATCAATAAATGAATGTAGTTATATACGTTAAAAAAAAGAAGAGATTTTAAAACATAAGGGAATTACCAATACATGTAGGACCGGCTTCATTATGATACGATTAAATAGCCAATACTACCAACGGCAATAAAAGTCAAACCCAACCACCATATCGTAGTAGTATGCTTGTCAGCCAGGGGCGCAATGTATTTTAAGAGCCAACGCTTTTGTTGGACTTGATTACTATCGCTAGCACCAGAAAATGTAGTAGGAAGCATCTTGGGAGGACGATATACAAGATACATGGGTTGCTTGGGTGTACCATCCCATTCGTAAAGCTGAAGCTTATAACGACCATGATACTTGTCGACGCTTACGGCGTATTCTTTCATGACTTCATCTTGAGTGTAACGAGTATAAACGGAATGATCACCATTATTGCAAGGGTCACTCTCGAGTTGACGTCCGTCGCCTTTAATAGGAGAAAGGATTATAGCTTTCGAGTCATTGATGCTGTAAGTACCATGTTGCCATTGCAAAAATCCCTTTGGGCAATGGGGGACCGAGGCATTGGGCTTAATAATGTACAACGCTTCTTCAAAATGGCCATCGTCCGTAAAGCTATAGCTAATACCAGGAAGGTCGGGTTCAAAAAAGTCCTCGTTTAATGGATCAAAGAAATCCTAAAGTTTTGGTAATTAGTATATGTTTATAAAAGAGCATAAAAAAAAGACATACAGGTCCAGTCATTACTGTTTGTGATTTGGAACTCCAAGTACCGACTAGATCCGGATCCGACTGGTCTGCCTTTGTCAATTTAGCGATCCAAAGAAAGCTGCAAAAGAAAATGGAAAGAGGAAGAATCATTGTCAAGCACTTTAAGAAGGGATAAAGCCTGAGTACAACGGGATACTCCCTTCAATTCTTTGAGGGTGGTGTTGGTTGTTGACAAGAGAGGCTAAGGCACATATAGGTGGGAATCATCGAATAGCGTTGTATAACGGTGTACCTTGTATAAGGTCTATAAGAGAATTTGGCAAAATAATTATCACTATAGAAATAATGAAAGTAATAATAGTATGTAAAGATGGATGGATAGCTGGATATTACAAAGATCAGTAGGTAGGGATTTCTATTTCTATTTCTATTTTTATTTGGAAAAATACACCGGTAGGTGAATAATTAACGATATTTCTATTATACATACAGGGGTCCTTTTTATCCTAGAAAGACTTTGCCTATTGAATCTTTTTATAGCATAACTACCGATTCGGTTGATTTGTTTGGGATGGTACTTGATAGGCCGGCATTGGTACCATACCAGGAATAGAAACGGTAGAGGGCGGGGCGTTCATAACCATTCCAGGAGGTGGAGGTGGAGGAATCATAGCAGAACCAGGAGGGTTAAAAGGCATATTCATCATGGGCGCCATGTTTGGCATTGGTGAGTACACCTGAGGGGTTGCAAACGGCATTAAGTTGGGAAGGGGAGCGCTAGCCGCATTTGCCGTTGCTCCCATAACGGGAAGAGGAGGAATGGGAGTAGGAGCGATATTGGGAGTAACTGTACCAGAGGAAGCAGTGGTAGAGGGAGGGGCAGCTGTAAATCCAGGGGGAAGAGTAGCTTGAGGTGTAATTGCAACTTTGTTTTTCTTGGCGGCAGCAGCCAATTTTCGTTCAGCCAGGTCACCATGTCGTTCTCCTTTTCCTTCTCGTTTATATGCATAGGAGACGGTGATGGGTTTGTTCATTAAAAACTGGTTGTTCATTGCTTCGATGGCAGCATCTGCAGTATCAAAACTATCAAAATTCACAAATCCATATCCTTTTGAGCGACCATTTTCGTCGCGAACAATCTGTGGCGCTTTGATCAGTTGGCCTAAAGCAGAAAACGTATCATATAAAACGCGCTCATCAACCAGAGGATCCAGATTACCAATAAAAAGATTGGCACCTACCAAGCTTCCCACATTTTTATCTTGGCTGGACTTATTAATGCGCAGTGGCTTTCCATAAAGCTTAATTTGATTAAATATTTGGCATGCGTATTCAGCATCACGTTCGTTTACAAATTCGCAGAAACCAAAACCATTATGACTATTCCGCACGCGATCTCTTGGAATATGGATATTCCCTAACTGTTAGTAAACAATTACTGAAGCCTATTTATCACCAAATTCACTTACCGACAGGACCAGCCTGCAAACACAGCTCAAAAAGAATTGAATCTGTTACGCGCTCATCTAAGTTTCCTAAATATATAGTCGCCTCTTGATTCTTTTCCTCTCGTGCAGCCATAGGAAATTCTTTACGTCCTTCAATTCCCTGCTTTTTTTGGTGTTTGCTGAGATTTCGCTCTTTGTTGGTTAAGGTGGAAAAAAATTGCGATTATTTCCGTATTGCGTATTTATATTTTAGTGAGCTATGCTGAAGAACGTTAAGCTGAGGTATGTAAATAACGATTCAAAGATAAATAAATAAATAAATAAGTAAGAAATGAGGAAAGAAAAGAAAAAAAAAAGACATCTATTTATATATTTCTTTCTTTTTTTTTTCTGCTATGTTTGACTTGTTAGTACGGTTTATTTCTTAATGTATGTACTATCCCTGCCTTTGTAGTGAAGGAAAAAGTTCCGTGAAGCATGAAACCGTTCTTTATTTATACTCATTCTTTTAAGTTAAAAAAGAGAATCTAGCCCAACTACTTGATAATCGCTTGTGTTTACGTTTGACTTTTTGTTTACACTTGTGCTTTTCCCTGAAATCTTTGGCTATCCCAAATGCTTTTTATTCTATTTGAAAAGTACTGTTTTTTTTTTAAAAAAAAAGAGAAAAGAAACGCGTTAAAAAAAACGCCCAAGAACGAACTTCAACAATCTCACCTCCCTCCTAAAGTAACAACCACCTTGTTACCCAAGAGCTAAAAGTTGTTCTTACGGGTATGCGAACACGCAGAGTTTTTTCCTTTTACAGCTAAATCCTTTTATGTCGATTTTATGAGCTTAAAAAAGGTTTAAATGTATGCAAAATAATTTCATCATATAAGCGAATTGAATAATTTGCTTTACAAAAGAAAAAGTCCGATATCACTAGACCGTTTGAAGGTTTTGTGTATGTTTATAGAATCAGAGATTCGAAATTTGATGGATTATATGTCGAATAGGAAAAGAAAGATTTGTTTTGTTTCAAGTTTCTTTCATTAGCACGTTCATGGAACTTTATGTTTTTGTTTCACCTTATTTTCGTTTGAATCAAAGAAATAAAAGATTAACATCAGAATGATGACTACAGTTGAAAAAGAGTCTGTCCCTCGTAAACGAAGAGTGATTAGTCAGGTCGCGCAGGCTTGTCTTCGATGTCGACAAAAGAAAATAAAGTGTTCAGGAGAAAAGCCCACATGCCAAACCTGTATGAATAATAGTGTTGAATGTGTATGGCCTGACCGACCCAACATGAGAGGTAAACGGTCCTCTCCATCGTTTCCGAATCACTTATCCTCCAAAGTGAACAGTATCGCGGGCCAGCAACATACACACCCCGAATTGGATACCATAAATTTGCAAATCCCTTCGTATTTTCCTGTTCATTCGTTTCCTAGCACAGTTTCTCCATCTTCAACTGAACCGATGGACTTTTCCTTACCAATTACAAATCTAGAAGAGCAGCAAAAACAACTAAAAATTCCTTCCAACCGAAAGTTGTTACAGATGTGGGAAATCTTTCTGAAAACCTCATATACTGAACTGTATGGCATTTTTAATAAAGCTAGTATAACTTCTCAGATATCAAAAGGTTCTATTAATCCACTATTGGCTCTTTGCATTTGCACTCATGCTGCTAGATTTTCTCAAGAAGAAATCAACGTTTTCAAGTCTCCTTCAGCAGCGTCTGATTTTTATGCAAAACATGCGTTCTCCCTTCTCTCATTTCAACTTCAAGACATTTCGTTAATTAACATATCAGCATTATTGATGCTGTGTTTAGTCGAGCTTGGTGCTGGCCGAAGCTCTAAAGCATGGCTATTGTTAGGAATGGCTCTACGCATGGCTGATTCATTAGATTTGGGCAATGAGTTCAGCGAGGATTCTTTCTCTAGTTTACGTGGTATATCCAACTGGGCTGAAGGTGAGCAGCGGCGAAGAACATATTGGTCCTGTTTTATGATTGAACGGCTTTTTGCTACAGGGTTCATGGCTCCATCGAAACTCCGAACCATTTCTCTCAATCCCAATAAAACCTCAATCCAGCTTCCTTCCCCTGAGGCTAACTTTTGCTTTTCCCAGCCGATCGTTACAGAACTTTTCGATGGATCTATGCCTCAAAACAACCTTGAAGGTCAACGTCAAAGAAATAGTTCCACGAACAGAGTAAGCGACTCTTTGAGTTTCACTATGGGCAGCCTTATCCGATTGTCCGATATATGGAGTGACATTTCTCGATGGGTGCTTCGTGGTGGATATTCACAAGACATTATACCTCCTTGGATGCCACAATCTTTGTTTCAACAAAAGCTAGCGTCTTTAGAAGATTGGTTAAAAGGCCTTTCTCCTCGATTGACCTTGACCGACGAAAATTACAGTGTTTATAGTGTTCCTGGTGACTTTTCTGGTGGTTGTTTTATTTTTATGCACATGTTATTCCATGTAACGTATGTTTATCTACTAAGGAATGCCTTGGATTTGTTTCCTACGAATGGAAAGCAAGTAACGGAAGTATTTGCATCTGTTTCAGAGCGATATGGGCAAGCTGTTCCTACTGCTTGGATGGAAATGATTTTAACTCGTGTAATAAATTCCGCAAACACAATAACAAGGCTTTCAATAGAACCACTAAATTATGCCATGACTCCTTTTTTTGGTTTTTCTGCATTAACGGCTTCCACTATACATATGCTTAACAGATTTTGCATACAAAATACAAACAACGAATATCTTGATGCTTTGCAGTTTACTCGAATCGATTACTTAATCTTACGTGAGCGTTCCAAATACTGGACTTTTAATAAGGGAATGCTACAAACTTTCAAAATGATCTATAACTATTATCGATCTCATTATGTTGAAAAGCAACCGTTTATAAAATATAAAATTCCAGGGTTCCCTGCGTCCATTTTAGAATATGGAACAACAATGGAAGATTCGACATCCCCTTTAAACCGAGAATTTCCATTCTCAAGACACTATTTAATGCCTTCCAACGAATTTGTGGATTTGAGAAATGATTTAGATGGGGACAACGGTATTGCAAGCCAAGATGTTTCTGCAGATTTTGATGGTACTACGGAGAGCGAGCTGTTTATAACTCAAAACGATCTGCCAGTTGAAGAATTTCAATGGCGGAATAATCTATTTGGTACTGACGACAGATCTAACTTGTTTGAACTCGGTCGTGTTTAAAGCGTTCCCTAGTACTAATTGTTAATATTTGTATAATTAATTCTATTTAATCCTTGGTTTAATTCTAATAGACTTTTCTTTTTTTTTTGTTTAAATATTTTACAAATGACGGCAAAACTGATATTTATTGAGAATAAATGAAATGCTCATTATTTTCAAGTTAACAGTACTGTTCTGAAGCTGTTATCATGCAAACAAAGACTATAAAGTTCATAAATAAAACGTAAAGCAAGTATGAAATTTAGTTGTCTTCAAGCAATAAAAGATCACGGTTCAAATCCTTAGGAGAAACGGAAGGAACACCAGATAAATGCAAGGTTAATTCCAGGTCGCCTAAAAGGCAACGAATCACATGAGAAACACCCTTTGTACCTGCAATGGCCAAACCATAAGCATAAGGACGACCAATGAGTACCATTTTCGCACCAAGAGCAAGTGCCTTTACAATATCAGCACCACATCGTATACCAGAGTCAAAAAGAATTTCAAGTTTATCACCGACAGCATCAACGATCTTCGGAAGCATTGTTAAAGAAGCTACACCGCCATCTTGTTGACGACCTCCATGGTTGGAGACGATGATACCTTGCATACCGTGCTCGGCAGCCTTTTTGGCATCAGGGACGCTCATAATACCTTTGAGAACAATAGGGCCATCCCAATGCTCTCGAAGGAACTTCAAATCCTCCCAGTCGTGAGAAATACCAGGAAAAATAATGCTAGAAAATTCACGGGCAGCCTTGTGTAAATCTTGTTCGACCTCAACACCATGTTCTTCCTTGAAGCGCTTGCGAAAGACGGGATCACTAAATCCTAGGGCAACACCAACTTGGTCGGGCTTTAGGAAAGGATCGTAACCATTGTCCATGTCAGAAGGACGCCAGCCCAATATATATGTATCTAAGGTGACAACAAGAACTTTACAGCCAGTATCCTTTGCGCGCTTCAATAGACTGGCGGTGATGTCGTTATTCTCGTTAGAAGGCCAATAAAGCTGGTACCAGCGTTCTCCAGGGCCGCTACTTTTTGCAATTTCTTCAAAGCTTAAGGAAGAAGCGGTACTTATGATATATGGAACATGTTCCAGAGTAGCTGCTCTACTAGAACCACGTTCTCCTTCTGGATTAAAGATCATTTGAACGCCGATGGGAGCGAGAGCAATGGGGAATGAATAATCCATACCAAATACTTTAGTACTTAAGTTTGGGAAGCCAGACTTGACTAAACGTCTAGGAATTATAGACCATTTTTTGTAAGACTTGTCGTTCTTATCGGTTGTCTCACGTGTTCCTGCAGAACCATAAATATAGCCGGTAGCATCTTTAGACATGCGGTCGATGGCTAAAGGCTCCCATGATTGAGGATCGACGCTGATGCTAGGTCGCTCAAATTTGAGACCATTATCATAAATCTCTGACTCGTAAGTTTTAGGCTCTGTAGCCTTATACCAACTGTAATTACGATACATGGGGTAACTAAAAATCACTTGATGAAAAAGACTAGTATAATCAAACAGTTATAAGCCAATATAGATAGGAATAGTAAAGCCTTTTCTGGTTATGAAAGGACGTTCGTTATTAAACCACCTCTCACTTTTTGATTGATTCAAAAGGTTGACAGAATATTTATGCTTCCATTGACTCCTTTATATAATGTAAGAGAATGATTGCATATTACGGAAAAGAAGGTTATGATAAAAAGGCAAGCTTCAAGATGCCGGACCATTCAATAGGGCAGTGTTCATGATGCCGGCAATTCGATAGGGCAGTGTTCATGATGTATGAATTGAATCAACCAATTTATTCTTTTTTCTCTCTTTGTTTTTCAAAAGTATTTTCGCTGAATTCAATCCTGTATATATATATTTTTTTTATTTTCTTCCACAGTACATAATTATTTAAATATCGTATGCGAAATTCCCATTTTGTTACGAAATGATATGATGTCAATTCTCATTCTACAACGTCGTGGTTTATGGCAACAAAAGCCGGCCGTAGTATGAACCTAGACATTCAAGGCATAAAAAAAAAGAAAGAGAAGAAATCAATGAATAGAAAGAATCGAGACGAAAAGGATCTTAGTCGGATAAACTAAAAATATGCCAGTTTAGAACATCCAGTGTTTTTTTTTTTTAAATTGACACATTCATGAGCTTCATCCACACAGGATATACATATAGTAAAAGCGCTTATTTGTCCTTTACTTTTGTTTTTCATATCAGTCGCGTGAATTTGGAATTATCATATTCGTTTTTCATGATATCCATTTCGCTTACATATTGTTTATTTGTCCCATGACGAAACTGCCCACATTCCTTTCGGCGTCTACGTCACATCCCACAGTGACACGATGATATGGTTTTAATAATTGTATGAGGATCAAACAAATTGCCCGTGTGTTTTTGACTGATAAATAAAAACGAAAACATTAGTGAGTAGATAAAATTTTCTTTTTCTGAAGTTGGTCCTTCTTATTATTCCATATAGTTCGCATAGTCTCTTTCTAAAACTGGGACAGCTATCAAATGCTCTTGAGCATAATCTCCATCTATACTTTTTAAATTTCGATGGGATTGCTTTGCCAAGATAGAAACAATCGTAATTGTTTCCAGTGTAGAGCAAAATGTTTTTAGTTTTGAGCCTTTGATACTCTTTTTTATGTCCAAGGAACAAAGCTCATTTGAGAATCCCCCTTCACTTGCATACGAATATTAAATTTGTCCAGATCGATAATAAAAGACTTTAAAACTGAAAATAAGCGTATACATACATCCTCGCTATAAAAGAAAAACTTCTATAAGCAATTTATGAAATACGTTGTATTTATTGTCTCCAGTCTTTTGTACCTTCGAATGATCAAAAATGCCAGGGAAGCAACTGTTATGTTTCGTTTTTCTTGATATAAGACACAAGGGTCTATCATCGCAGAGAACTATTGATCCCTTTCAAAGTGTTCTGCCAAGCGAGATTGAAAAGTAATATCATTTTTTGAAAAATAAATGGTATGTGAGTTCCAATCGGAGCAAGAGAAGAGTATCCTACATAATTAGAATTAAAAAATTTTTGTAAATCACTACCAGTTGCACAGTAGCTAGAACCGTAGAAAGTAGGGGTCCTTAGAACTGCAAAGATTTTTCGTGTTTCAGAATTCTATAGAAAAGGATAGGTTAGCTTTTCGAACTATTGGTACATTGTTTTCTTCAATTTTCTTCTCGACTAGTGTTTTTAGGAAGACGTCATTATATGATTTCTTCACTAAGTGAAACGTCGGTTGACGTTAGTACTTGGAGTTACTTAACTACCGGTTGAATTAGGTATTCTTAGTCGTCATTCGTGACATTATAGTCGAGAAATATAATATATAAAGAGACTCGATTCATACGAATCTCCATCGCTTTTATTGAAAACCTCATTTGATTGCTATTTGTTTTTGTTTTCTTAGTATTCATCATGCCAGGAAAAGCTTTGCTAGTAGCCAGTAGTTATTATGGTCCCATCTATCCAGATGGCAAAAACACAGGCGTACATTTCTCAGAACTTTTGACCCCTTACGAAGTTTTCCGCCAAGCAGGTTTAGACGTTGATATCACTTCCGAGAAAGGCACTTGCCATTTTGACGACAATTCCGTCGATGAGTCCAAATTACCTGAACATGTAAAGAATGTCCTTCATGATAAGAGCCACGAATTCTGGACCGCCATAAAAAATATGAAGCGTGCAGCTGATGTTGACTATTCAGAATATAATATTTATTTCGTTGCTGGTGGACATGCTGCCCTCTTTGACCTACCAGGTGCTATTGATTTACAAGCCATTGCCGCTCAAATTTACAAAAATGGCGGTGTTATAGCAGCCGTCTGTCATGGTCCTTGCATCCTTCCTTTCATTTCTGATTTGACTCGTAATAATGCTTCTTCCATTGTCGAAGGTCGTAATGTTACAGCCTTTAACAAAGCCGGGGAAGAGAGTATGAACATGTTGGACATTATGCAGAAAAAGAACTTGGAAACCATGAACGATGCTTTCAGAAAAGCTGGTGCTAAATTTATCGATCCTGCTTCTCCCAATGATGATTTCGTTCAGAGCGATTCTCGCGTCGTGACCGGTGTCAATCCTCAAAGTGCCGCTTCTACAGCCAAGGCAGCCCTCCAAGCTTTGAAGGCATAAAATACTCCTCTTACGATTCAATTGATTATAGACGTAAAAATATTACAATTCATGAATGATATGATAATTATTTTTGATCATAAGGCCAGAGCGAATAGAATCGTATCCAACAAACATATAGTATTGTTTGTTTAATTTTCTTCACATTGATTCACGTAAGCGTATACAATTCGTTCCATGACTTGGCATTGATTTGTAAAAGCCATATGGCGAAACCATGGAACCTTCCTTGTATGTATGTATTCGTCTCGTCCATCGATCCACTAGAATCCAATCTTTGAGCTTTAGTCGTGGTGGTAAGGCAAAAATGTGAGAATACAACCCCATCGTCGCATTCAAAAAGTGGTATTATAAGAAAACTCTGCATCCAAAATACTCATCTTTATATGTTTGAACGATAAAACTAGAAGACCAATCCTATAGCATTTCAACCTTTTTTAAGGATTCATTTGAAGGTTTATGGGTTGTTTATAAATGCTTATAAAAATAAATTACTAAATGCTGGGGTTCCTTTTGACCAACCCATAATGGTTCATCCCTTATCTCCGCATCCTCCACAATCATGGTAGAACGTTTTCCTGACCCCTCTTGTTGATCATCAGCTACCTTAAAAAACCAGAAAGTGGAGAAAAACGTTCTTTCTCCTCTTCGCTAATAAACTGTAACTTTAAATTAACAAGTTCACATAAAACTGCGATTCAAACACCATGCTACACATAGGCATCTAGAATCAACGATTGTTTATTTTATTTTATCCTTTTTGAAAAATGATAAAACAAAAAAATGTTCACCTGTTTCTATTTCATCACTTGGTGATCGGAAGGAGTGAAATAAAGGCATAATTCTCCGCAAATACAACCGATTTCTCCGCACTTCAACGGATGCGTGGTAGGCTTTCTATTTGTTCCAATTGTGGAGAAAATGATCACATGGTCTTCTCCAGCGAACGTTAACTGTCACTTTTGATCTGCGCAAAACAGGCATTATGCCTTAATAGATCGATCAAGATTCTGCATCTCCAGATTCGCTGAAATTCTTCGTTACAACGTTACCTCTTTTATCTCATGATTCCTCCTTATCCGTTTACTTTTGGATCTATTAAACTTTTCCCCTGTCAAGGATAAACCTATGAAGGAATAATTCTACTCCTATTCGTCTTTATTACGTATCTGAGATTCTCCGTCATGCGATACTTTTTACTTTAAAGAAATTGTATAAATTCAGTCTATTTTCAACTGTTTTCTCTACCTATTTTTGGTTTGGTTCTTCATCTTGAGCTGCTCAACTAAAACTTAGTTTGCGAAATCTAAAACAAACATTCCCTAACTTAGCTTTACCCATTTACCCTGGTCTTTTTCATAGATTACGGTTCATAATATTTGGTTTGTGCCCTGTCTTTTGCGAGTTCCCTCTCCTTTTTCATAATCTTACCAATTTACCCTTAATATACCTTGATTTTGCCAGGTTTTCACGTTTCATATAACTTGGGGTTAATTTTAAGCGAATCACCAACTTAAATAAAGCGAAGCGAGAATAACCTGTGATATTATCATCTTTTGTCACTCGGATATCATATTATTGTCAAGGTTGAATAACAAACTTTGATAATACGATTTCTTAAGATCGTTGTTTATTTGAGGGTTAATTTGCTATCCAAATTTCTTTATTTTCTAATAGTTATTTAAGCCTGTTTAGTTTATGTTAAGTAACTTGTTTTAACTCATCATGCGGCTCTCTTCATATCTGTTTTCAAAGTCCTTCTTCCTCTTATTCCTCTGTTCCCTTCCATCTGTGTTATTAGCTGAAGACTCAGCAAGTTCAACCAGTTACCGCGCAGAGCCGACTCCCGTCCCTCCTCAATCGGGCATTCCACAGCGTGTGTCAATCTACGAGCCTTACCGCGGAGGCAATTGCCATGGCTACCGTGCCAAGGACATTTCGGAAACCGAACAAGGTGTTACGGGTACCTTGGAACTTATTGGCTCCCCTTGCTATGCTTACGGTACTGACTATTCCGCTTTATACCTGAATGTCACCTACGAAACAGAAGACCGTATTCACGTCTCAATTCGTGACGTGAATAACACTCAATTCCAATTCAGCAACCGCCATGATGTTTGGGACGCACCCCTCTACCACTATTCTTCCTCTGTCGATAAATCAAACATCCTCTATAATTTCTCCTTCAATGCCGATCCCTTTGAATTTTGGATTACCAGAAAAAGCGATGGCGAAGTCTTATTTGACACAAGAGGACACCCTTTGATTTTTGAAAACCAGTACATCGAGCTCACCACCAACATGGTTGACAATTACAACATTTATGGTCTTGCTGAAACCATTCACGGCTTACGTTTGGGCAACAACCTCACTCGTACTTTCTGGGCTAATGACGAAGCTTCCCCTCTTGATCAAAACATGTATGGTACTCATCCTTTCTATCTGGAGCAAAGATATAAGCCCGTTGATTCCGACTCCAACAGTGACCAACCCACATATACTTCTTCCTCCCACGGTGTATTAATGCTTACTGCCAACGGTATGGACGTCTTGCTACGTCCTAAATATCTTCAGTATAGAATGATTGGTGGTATTATCGATCTTTACGTCTATGCTGGTAGTAAGAAACCCCAAAACACTATCACACAATTTGTTGGTTCTATTGGCTTTCCTCAAATGCAGCAATACTGGTCTATGGGTTTCCACATGTGCCGCTGGGGTTACGAAAACATTAGCGAAATTATGCAGATTCGCGAAAATATGCGTAAATTCAACATCCCAATTGAAACCTTTTGGAGTGATATCGATTACATGCACAATCTGCGCGATTTTACTGTTGATCCCATATCTTACTCTCGTGAACAAATGATTGAATTTTTCAATGACATTGAATCTACACATCAACACTACGTTCCCATTGTTGATGCCGCTGTCTATGCCGCTAACCCATCCAATCGTTCTGACGACACCTATGGACCTTACTATGAAGGTGTTGAGAAGGACATCTTCCTCAAGAACCCTGACGGTAGCCTTTATATTGGAGAAGTATGGCCTGGTTTCACTGTATTTCCTGATTTTACCAATCCTAAAGTTCAGGATTATTGGAAAGCCGGTATACATAATATGTCCTATGCTTTTGGCTCTAATTCTTCTGATTATATCCCCTTTAGCGGACTATGGCTGGACATGAACGAACCTTCGTCCTTCTGTGTTGGATCCTGTGGTTCTGAACTAGTCAACCTGAACCCTGTTCATGCTCCCTTCAAGCTCCCCGGTGAGCCTGGTTACCTTGCTTTGAATTATCCCGCCGGCTTCAACCTTACTAATGCCACCGAATATGCTTCCGCCAGTAGCGCTTCTTTAAGTCAATATTATGCCACTGCAACTTCTTCCATGCAAGTCGTTTATCCCACAGCTGTCCCGCTTGGTGTACAACCTAAATTTGACATCAATCATCCTCCTTATGCTATCAATACCGAACAAGGGAACCATGATTTGGCTAACCATGGTGTCAGTCCAAACGCTACCCACCACGATGGAACACTCCGTTACAACTTGTTCAACATTTACGGATATGGAGAAATCAAGGTTACTCACAAGGCTTTAAGTGATTTACAACCCGGTGTTCGTCCTTTCATCCTAAGTCGTTCTACCTTTTTAGGTTCTGGAGTTTATTCTGCTCATTGGCTAGGAGACAACCATTCTAACTGGCCTAATATGTTTTTCTCAATCTCGGGAATGATGGTTTTTAATATGCTGGGTGTTCCTATGGTTGGTGCTGATGTTTGTGGCTTCCAAGATGATACTGACGAAGAACTTTGCGCTCGTTGGATGGCAATGGGCGCTTTTTCTCCTTACTATAGGAATCACAACCAATTAGGCAGTATTCACCAAGAGCCTTATCTTTGGGCTTCTGTTGCTGAAGCTTCTCGCCGAGCCATGCACATCCGCTATTCCTTGTTGCCTTACTGGTACACCTTATTTAGACAGGCCTCTTATGATGGAAGCACACTAATCCGCCCTCTTTTCTTTGAATTCCCCGACGAGCCTCTTTTAGCCGGAGCTGATCGTCAATTTATGGTTGGTGATTCTTTGTTAGTTACTCCAGTCCTGGAACCCAACACAACTACAGTAAATGGTGTTTTCCCTGGAAGTGAAGACGTTGTATGGTATGACTGGTACAACCACACTTCTATTGAGCACAAGCCTTATGAAAATAAAACTATGGATGCACCTCTCGAACACATCAACGTTGCTATTCGTGGCAATAAAATTATTCCTATGCAAGTCCCTGGTTATACCACTCATGAAACTCGTCAGAATCCTTTCAACCTTCTTGTTGCCCTCGACAAGCAAGGAAATGCTTACGGTAACTTGTACGCCGATGATGGTGTTTCCATCACTCCCAATGCTACTCTCTGGGTTGATTTTGCTGCTAAATCCAACAAACTCTCCAGTGTTTCTTTTGGCACCTATGAAGTAGATGTACCATTGGCGAATGTCACCATTCTAGGTGTCTCTTCTTCCCCTAAACAAGTTCATTTCAATGATGACAACATCAGCTCTTATACTTATTCTGAATCTACCCAAGAATTGGTACTTAGCAATTTGGATAAGTTTACTTCTACCGGGGCTTTTGCAAGCAACTGGACTATATCCTGGTGAAATTTCAATCATTTTCCATAGTACCGTTTCCATTCTTTCCAATATCTACCATATTTTGATTGCATAATTAAATAATATTTTATCTTTTTTGTTATAAACTTCGTTCACATTTCCCTGTAAAACTCAACCTTTTATACAATCCAATTTCAATAGGGAGATAGATTCGAGCGTGTAGTAGCCCTTAAATCATGTTAATAGTAGTTCGCTAATTGTTCTTATTATCGTAACCTAGCAGTATGAAATTCCTTATTTCTCTTACTACCAAAACCATGAACAAAGCTTTTGTCTAATAAAAATGCATATTGTGGGTTAAATTTGTCATTAGCAATTTCTGAGTTTTAAAAAACAAAATAGAATAGAGTAAAATACCTGTCGAAACATGCATCTCGGTAGTTTATTATGCTGACGTGTTATTCGCAGCAATTTTTCAAAGCAACAAAGTTAACGTCATCTTACTTTTCAAACTCGTTCATATGGAAACTTTTTCCCATTTAAGGGTTTATAAAGGTGAAAAGGTGAGAGAGCTTCTTGGGTTTGATCTGACGGAAAACTTGGAAAAGTTTCATGAAGAAGATTAATCAAAAAAAGGTAGGTACCACAGGACCTGTCAGTGAAGATTTAGATTCAGCAAAAGAATTTGAAGAGAGGATACGAGAGTATGCAAAAACGTTGGAAGATTTTGGAATTCGTGACCGAGTCACGGGGTTTTGCGCGCGAAGATTTAGGATTAATGGAAAATTTAATGAACGGCTCATGATTACTTCTCTTATGGATCAACTGATGTATCCCTTGAACGTGCTGTTTTCTAGAAGACCAAAACGTAATGTGATCCCTATGGTAAAGGAATTTGATGCTTTATTGGATCCAGGTGCCTTTTTATTAGTAATTGGACATGAAGGATCGGGAGCTCATAATTTGCTCAAAGTTTTGAGCGGAGTAGTCGAAGAAAATCAAACATTAGAAGGAGAGCTAAACTATGATGGGTTGGATTACCGCACAATGCATAGTCAATATAAGACTGATCTAAGTTATCACAGCGATGACCACTCGTCATTTGCAACCATTTCTGTGCGCCGTTTGTTAGAGTTTGTCTGTGCTTGCCGCCTCCCTGAAGTGAAAAAGCCCGGAGTCTCTCGTGAAAAGACAATTCAAAGGATCTGTGAGATTATATGCGATGCATTTGAATTGAATAGCTTTTTTAATCATCGAGTTTTGAAAGTTAATAGTGGAGGTGATCAGAAACGCATCGGTATCGCAGAGACAATGTGTGCACGGCCGTTATTTCAATGTTGGGACAACACACTGCGTGAATTCGACTCGGTCACCGCTGCCCACGTTCTTTCAAGAATCAAAATCATCTCGCGCGTCTTCGGAATGACTCTGACTGCCATTTCCAATCAACTTTCTGACAAGATCTTTCGTATGTTTGATATGGTAACAGTTTTATATGAAGGTGAGCAAATCTTCTACGGTCCGAGTTCCCGTGTAAAGGATTACTTTTTAAATCTCGGTTTCGTTCCACAAAGTCATAGTACTGTTGGTGAATTCGTCACTTCCTTGTTCTATCCAGGGCTTCGAACCATTAATAAAAGCCATAAAGGCTTTATACCATCTACTCCTGCTGAATTCCGTCAATGCTGGCTTGAAAGCGAGGATTATGCGCACTTAATATCTACAATTAACGAGTATAGGGAATATCATAGTGACGTTTCGGCATTTCATACAAAGGATTCATCCAATACTCCCATCGTAAAGTGGAAACGCTTCTTTAATCGGATTCCTTGTCCCGTTCCTTATAGATTACAAGTCTTGGCCTTTGCTAAAGTAACGTACTTCCACTATCTTCATGACTATGCTTTTCATTTAACGTTTATTTTTTCTTATATATTTCAAGGCTTTATGCTTGGCTCTATCTTCTACCTCATAGAAAATACCTCTGCAACCCTTTATTCTCGAGGTAGTTTACTTTCAGCATCAATCATATTTACTGCCATTCAAACAATGTCTGAGGTAGATATTATATTTACGAAAAAGTCTCTATTTGCTGAACATCAGATTCAGTCCTTATATCAACCTTCGGCAACTTTGTTTGGCTCAATCTTAGTGGAATTTCCTCTTCGTTTGGTATTTGTTGTGATGTTTGATATAGTCGTTTATTTCTTGAGCGGTTTAAGAGTCAAGGCTGGTGCTTTTTTTACCTTTTTTCTCTTCACCGTTTTAATTACTTTTTGTATGGCATCAATCTTTCGGTTCATTGCTTTACTTTCCACTACAGCTGAGATTGCTGCTTTGATAGGTGGTATCGCTGCTATCTATTTCATTTCATTTTGCGGTTCCGTTATGCCAATCAATTATATAGGATGGTGGTTTCGATGGCTTGCCTATGCCAACCCTATTCAGTATGGGTATGAATCCGTCATGTTGAATGAGTTCAAGGATAGAATATTCAATTGTTCAGCGATTATACCAAATTTACGTTTCCCTCTACAGAACAATATATGTCCTTCTCCTTCCAGCATGCCAGGAATTCCTTATATCATAGGCTCCAGTTACTTGAATGTCGTTTTCAAATATACAACCGACTTTTTATGGAAAAATTGCGGTATTATTCTTGGGTTTGCAATTTTTATCTTGTTGCTATCTCTGGTAGTAGCCAACTATATCAGATATGATAGAACGAGTATGGTTATTCCTGAATATCAACTGAGAAAACTATACACGACTGTACAGAGTTCATGGGCAAATAATTCAAGCGAAGCGGCGTTAAAGCAGAAAAAAGAAGGCGAAGCTCATAGGGCAATGGACATCTCCACGTCTTTGAGAACGACGGATGAATTGTCACTGTGTTGGAAAGATTTGTCCTTTTACATTTTGGAAGATGGAGTGCAGAAATGTGTATTACAAAAGCTCAATGGTTATGTAAAACCTGGATGTTTAATGGCATTGGTTGGTGAAAATAAATCAGGTAAATCCGTACTTATTAAAATCCTTTCCCAACGTGGTGTATCGGGAATTGTTGAAGGACAAGTATCTTTGGACGGGATAAAAAATTCCAAATATTTACGGAAAAGGATTGGTTATATTTCGAACAAACTAATGTTTGTTCCCCAGTATACTGTGCGAGAGACTCTCCGATTGCACGCTTCACTTCGTCAAAGTGCTGACATATCTATGTCCGAGCGGTATGAGTATGTAGATAAGGTTATCGATTTTCTGGGTCTATTAGATGTTGCTAGGTTCGTTGTGGGCGATACAGGTGGAGGTTTATCATTATATCACAAAAAGCTTACAGCAATTGGGATTGAGTTAGTTGCAAGGCCAGGATCTATTCTTCTTCTGGATGAACCCGTCTCTGGTCTTGATAGTCAGTCCGCTTGGATGCTTGTTGCTACACTTCGAAAATTAGCAAATGCAGGTTTGTCCATAATGTGTTCAGTTTCGCAACCAAGCTCGAGACTTCTTAATTTATTTCATTCTATAATGATTCTTGATGGTTATGGTCGGACTGTCTACCTCGATGAAGTTGGCAGCTATGCTTTGAAGCTGACAAAGTATTTCAAGAAAATTCATGGAAACGATGAAAATAGTGACAAAGATCCGGCAGACTATGTACTAAAGTGTGTATACTATTCAAACGAAAGTGAAGAAGTGGACTATGCAGCTGCGTGGGAATCGTCAGACGCGCATAAACGTCTTATACCGGAATTAGACAGATTAATGAGTAGCGAGATGAGTGATCAAGAAGTACGCTCCGAACAGGAGTATCTAAGTAGTACGCATTACCAAACGTTTAAGATTATGAGGCGAAATTTCACCTCTTACTGGAGAGATTCTACACTTCTGATTAGTCGGTTGGCATTTAATACGCTGGCTGGGTTGCTTATCGGATTTACGTTTTATAAACAAGGCAATGGAATACAGAGAACACAGAATAAAATGTTCTCTGCCTATATGTTAACAATTGCTTCTACTTCTCTTATTAACGGATTAATACCAAAATTTATTCATTTACGTGATATTTATGAGTATCATGAAGAGAACTCTGCCACCTATAGCCGTCCTGCTTTTATATTGGCATTCTTCATCACGGAAGCAGTGATTAATTGTTGTTTTGGAACAATATTCTTTCTTTGTTGGTACTATCCAAGTGGCTATTATTTAAATGGTCACAATACCCCTTTTTATGGTGGTTACGCCTGGTTGATGATGATGGTTTTCGCTTTGTATTATACTACCCTCGGTATAGGCATTGCTACAGTTTCTTCTAGTTCGGGTACTGCTTCATTGCTAAGCGGTACTGCTTTCGTATTTGTGCAATATTTCAATGGTATGGTTCAAAAGCCTAGCCAACTAGTAGGATTTTGGAAATGGATGAATGATCTTAGCCCGTATAAATATTTCCTTGAAGGAATGATTGGAAATAATCTACATAACGTCCCAATTATATGCGAACGTACTGAAATGTACGTGGTAGATCCTCCTATGGGGTATACCTGTGGAGCATACTTTTCTGATTATTTACAATCCTCTGGTGCCGGCATTATTTATAATCCGGAAGCTCTCTCAAGTTGTGAGTTTTGTCCGTACAAAATTGCAGATGAACTGTTGGCTGGTTTTGGGTATTATTACCATCATCGGTGGAGAAATTTTGGTATCCTTATAGGCTATGCTGCCTTTAATTTGGGTTTTGCCATAGTTATCTATGAGATTATTCGAAGCATACCGATTCATCGACTCCTTAGTCAGGTCCTGCGGAAACGAGTTCAGCGTACTCGTAGGAAGAGAAGAAAGTTTGAAGAATCAAAAAGTTAGATATAAGATTTCTTTTCCGCTGATTCGATACTGCAAAACTAGGAAAATTTTTGGACAAGAAACCTAAAAACAAGCTAGAAAGTTGGCTTTTGTTATTTTTGTGTCATACTTGCTTTTTTGAGTAGCGATTAAAGCAAAGAAAAATGCTAATTTTGGAATGAAGCGATCTTTACGACTTTAGAAGTAAGATATCTGTGCAAATCTGCATCTGTAAGTTTTGAACAAAAGATTATTTCGAACGCCCATGCTTTTCAACGGAAACAGTAAAGACATTTTGTGTAGTTTTAGGAGTTAGAACTTGATTAAAAATATCAAGGTGGTAACACTTCAATTTTCTCTTTTTACTTGTTTTGTTCCTTTGTTTTTTGCTTACTAACATCATGCTTGTTTTAAGTGTAATAACCTTCGCTAACCCCTTTCTAACGAAACTTTCGATCGGCTTCTCTGACTGCAAAACCGAGAGATGTATTACTAATGACGCAGAAAACAGAAGAATATAAATAGGAGGTGTTGCTCCCTACTAAAGTTCTGTATACCAAGAATACAGCCTTTGAATTATTGTTAACAGTATGAGTTCGAATAACGGTATTATCTTGAGAAAGCATATTGATCCTGTCGAAGGATATCCCAAAGTTGGAGAACATTTTGGTTTAGAGGAACGTCCTTTTAATTTGGAAGCTGCTAAGGTGGATGAAGAGCATCCTTTGCTTTTGAGAAACATTTACACTTCTATTGACCCTTACATTCGCATTCGCATGCAAAGTCCTCAACGTAAGAGTTATTTGCCATCTTTGGATTTAGGACAGGTGATTCCAAACTTGACGTTGGCTGAAGTCGTCAAGTCTGCAGTTCCAGAATACAAGACTGGCTCCCATGTGGTTTTTATGAGCGGTTGGGAAGAATATACTTTTGTACCCAAAGACGCTATGAAGATGGTGCAGCCTATTTCCAATCCTTACAATTTGCCTTTGATGACCTTTGTGGGTGCTTTAGGAATGCCCAGTCAGACGGCATACGTTGGACTTAAACATGTTGGAAAACCCAAGGCAGGCGAGACTATCTACATTTCTGCGGCTTCTGGTGCTGTCGGTCAAGTCGCCGGCCAATTGGCGAAATCTATGGGCTTATACGTTGTAGGAAGTGCGGGATCTGACGAGAAAATCGCCCACTTGAAGGAATTAGGCTATGATGCAGCTTTCAACTATAAAAATGAAAGTGTTCATGATGCTCTTCCTCGTCTCTGTCCTAAGGGTATTGACATTTACTTTGAAAATGTTGGAGGTGAAACATTGGATGCCGTTCTCATGAATGCCAACTTTCACGCTCGCATCATTTTCTGCGGAGCCATCAGTCAGTATAACAATCCCAATCCTTATGGCTTGAAGAATTATGCTCAAATTCTTACGAAGAGTCTTACGATTGAGGGCTTCATTGTCATGAATTTGATCCCACTTTACCAAGAGGAATACTTCCGTGAAATGCCTAAATTGATTGCGGAAGGAAAGCTCAAGTATAAGTACGACGTTTATAAGGGCTTGGGTTCGATTCCTGAAGGCTTGATTGGTGTCCTTCAAGGAAAGAACTTTGGTAAGGCTCTTGCCAAGATTGCTGATGAGTAGATTTTTATACTTGCCTTTCCTTTGCTTGGTTACTGTTTATAGAGTGCTTACGATTTCTTTTATGAATATTTCTACTATTTCCATAATTCTTTCTCGTTTTTGTTTAGTACAGTAGAAGAGTGTATTACAAAGAGCTTTGTTCGTAAATAATAAGAACTCTTTAGTATGATTCCAATAAATTCGTGTTCCTATGCTTTCTTCATGAAATTAAAAATCAATTAATAAGCAAGTAAAAATGCTCTTTTATAAGCGACAGAATGAAACGGTTGATTTCGAGATCCATTTTCACCATTCTAGTGTTCCATGAATGAGATGGAAAGTGTAAGCATCTTACTACATATTCACATCACGCATAGTGCACGTAAATGTATTGTCATGAAATAGCTAACTGTTGCAGATCTTGATTTCATAGGTAAAATATAAATAACAGCGATGTTATATCCAAAAGGGCATCCGCCAAATCTCAAAGTAAGAAGGAACAAAGCTTTGGAAGTATGGCTTTTGCTCCTAGGCAAGATAATATGAAAACTATTTACTTTTTACGCCATGGATTAGTTGATCACAAGACCGATGAACAGGGCGTTCATCGAGATCACGATCCTATGTTAAATGAGGAAGGCATCAAGCAAGCTGAAAAGGTTCGAGACGAATTAAGAGATGCAGAACTTCCTGTGGAGATCATTTTTTGTTCTCCTTTGCGCCGGGCTATTGAAACCATGCAAATTGCATTCCAGGATTACCTGAAAGAAGGCCATGTCCCGGTAAAGATCCTTCCTACTTTACAAGACTGCGGCGACTGGGAATGTAACGTCGGAACACCAACTGCAGAATTGGAACAGCAATTTCCTAGATATGACTTTTCAGCCTGTTACGAGGACAAGTTATATCCCAAGAAGGAAGGAATCCACAAAGCAGACTTTGAGACCAGTGTACTAAAGACTCAACAGTTAGCTGAATACTTTGCCAGGGTACCTCAAAAAAATTTAGCAGTCGTAACCCATGGTGTTTGTATCCGTCTCTTTTGTGGTTTCCAGAAACCAGGGGAAACCTTGAATGCTACTCCCAAGGACAAGAACTCTTTTAGTCCTTGCCAGTATGGTGGGTATACTTTTCATTATTATAGCGACAAAACCTGGAGATTTACTCCGCTTGAAGGGAAATCGTAATGATAGCATTACTCGGAAGTACTCTAATTATTTTTTCTTTTTTTTTTTGAACCGGTCTGTGACACTTCAGACCCCGTTCATTGTTGACGAAATTATGATTCTTCTAACGGCCTGTCTATGAATTTGTGCACAAAGGTTGGAATTCTTTCCCTAATAATGATAATTATACCCTATAGATGATACTACTATAGTATGGTAATGGATCTATTAAAAGGCGTGTTTCTGTTTTTGTTCCTTTTAAATAAAAAAATCGTATTAAAAGTATAAATTATAAAAGCAAAATTAATGGAAACGTTCTCAATATATATTCATAATGAGCACAAAAGAGTCATTGAAAATCAGAGTAGCTAGCAATTCAAGAAAATCATAAAAGCAAAGAGGATACATCAAAAAAATTCAAATAAGTTTCAGGCAATAATACTAAGGAAAAAAAAAGTTAGTATGTAATACTCATGAAGCATCATCCATTAAACGAAAATGTAAGTTTCATACCACATTGCAGGAGGCTTGGGTTGATACCAATAAGCTCCACTGGTAGTAACAGTAGGCTTGGAGGGAGCATTGTTCATCAAAGAAGAAGAGCTAGAGTTATTGGCGTTGTTCATGGTGTCCATATTGCAGATGAATGGAAAAGTTCGTTCTGGCCAAAAAACAAAAGTAAATGTTTCGTAAAAGCAAATCAAGTTTTGGATGAAGAATTCACTTTGAAAGACTCCTATTTATACCCTCTATGGAAGGACTGAATTAGTTAGCCCCGACTCTCTTTGTTTTTGTTCCTATTCTGTTCCCATTCTTCACAAACAAAGCGACCATTATCGAACACGTCAAAGTATGCTCGTCATCCAATTCTAAAGCGCAATTGTAACAAAACATAAGCTTTCAAAGACATAATGGCTTTGATTATCCACAATGCAAAAGTTCGTTTGCGAGTTGCAAATACATGATCAAACAAAAAATGATACCTGCTTATGTTTACAGATATCGACGATAGTATTTTGGTTATAATGCAAAAGCTGAAAGAGTCTTTATGGACTAAACGAAAGATTTCCCTTCTTGTCTTAAATATGTAAGCGTCAAAAAAGCTGTATGATGGATGATAAATACAAGAGAATGCGGACGAAAAGATGCTTGTTTTCCCTTCTTTCTTATATAAAGTTTCAATCAGACAGGAAACTTGGTTTATGTTTCCTTTCTTTTACTTTTTTCTGCTTTTTTTCAATAAAACCTGATGATACGAAACTGACATGATAGGTATTTTGTTAATATAATACATATTACAATAGACCATCATAAAATCATACTTTCGAATATTATCAGCTGTGATAAGACTAAAGGATAATATATTACAAATTGTAAATAAACGATATAAAAAGTGATACAGAAATCAAGATATGGAGTCATCCGAAAATAAAAAATAAACTTTCAGTTGTCTGATCTGGTCTAATTAAGTCGTAAAAATTTTTTTAGGACTGTTCAGGCACTTTGCTGAAATAAATTAGACTAATGCATTCGTAACCCGCCAGAAGCTGAAATCACCTGTCCAGTGATCCATCGACTACTCTCATCAGCAAAGAAAAGCAACTACATCTGCTATATCTTGAGGGGAGCCGAAGCAATTCTCAGGCGGTGTATTTTCTTCAAAAACCCCAGCTCTTTCTCCAAGTCCCTATAACATATCCGTGTCAACGGCTCCTGGATTGACTTGATTTACGGTATGACCTTCGGGGCCTAACTCGCTAGCCCAGCACCTTGTGAAACCTTCAAGCGCAGATTGCTAGCATTGTACAGAGATTGTTGCGGAAGGCCTTCCCTTCCAGCAATACTTCCAACGTTAATGATCCTGCCTCCTATTTTGGGAAAATACGGAGCTATTTTTTCCGTCATGATGTAGGCTGCTCGAACATTTACATAAAAAGTCTTGGTAAAACTTCCAATGTCGCCTTCCCTATAGGTTTTGGCTGACCTGCGTACCCTGCATTATTAGCAAGGTTATGAACGATGGAAACGAAAACTTGAACTGTGGCATCAACAATATGTTTAGCACTTGAAACATCACGCAAATTTGCCTGAATCTTGATTGCATCTGCTGAGGTGCCAAAACCCTTTATTTTTTTCACCAACTGTTCAGTTGCATCCATGCTGCTGTCAGATGTGAAGGTAATGACTACTTTAGCACCACGACGTGCCAATTTTTCAGCCACTTTTGCTCCGATACCACATGAGTCAGCTGTAACGATTGCTACATTATCTTAGAGGGAAAGAATGTTCATTAGCATTTTCCAGATAGACAGTAAAATTGGGCTGAAAGGTACGTTGATTCCATCTATTTATGAAAAACTCTTGAAGCAACATTGTCGTCGCGCTATATTACACAATGATTAATTGTGTATCTGTGTGTCACGGTAAAAAAACTCACATGTTATGGGAATGTTTATCAAGCAGAAAAAAATAAGTAGGACGGAATTGTCTATTTCCATTGGACGACTTGGTATTACGTAAAGAATAGTAATAACATCCAGGGATCTGGTAAACTAAATGAAATTCTTGAAACCAACCTTATTTAGCCTGATCAGTTGAATCTATCTTCCAATCTGAAGATTCAGACTGTAGACGCAGATACATATGAAGCTTTCCTTATAATATTAATCAAAAGAATTATTATTCCATCATCACAAGCGTCTTTGTTTCCAATTGCACGATTCTTGATTTCTGTATCACGCTTTTAACTGTTTATTTACATATTCGTAATATATTATCCTTTAGCCTTATGACATTTTGTAATATCCAATGAATATTCTTCTATTACTGCGTACTGTAATATATATAAGATTAACAAGGAATCTATCATGACAGAAACAAGACATGTTACTTCATGGGTGACGAATCCGTAAAAGGAAAAGAGAGCTGAATAAACTTACATAAGAAAAATGGGTTCAATCAGAAAAAGAAGCAGATAAAGGGTACTCATATTTTTTTTTTAGAAACAATAAGTTCATTGATGAATTGACTTAGAATGTTACTCCCACACGAACGTATAAAGCAGTGTTTTCTTGTTAAATATCCAGACAAGTAGATGAGTAATTATAGCAAAAGCTAGTATATAATATCAATGTCTTGGATTCCATCGCTTTACGTCTTTTATCCGAAATCCCATGCAGAATATTTAATTCTTAGGACATGAATTATTGAATTATGAACGATTCAAATATGCCTGAAAACATTTTTTTTTTTATTTCAAAGAGTTACAAACAATTGGTAGAATTATATAGGAAGTATTGATAAATTCCATTTGAAAAGCAACCATCTTATTAGTGATATGATCAATCCACTTTTTTTTGTGTATGAAGTAATTTTCATCAATCTAAGGCTTCTTTATTTTACAAAACTAAAAGGAGAAAATGAATGATGCATTCTACGGAACAGAGAGTAATTATGTATCATAGTCAAAGGAGTAAATATCTTCACTATAACTTGGTACATACCATAAAGTTCAAGCATTACCACCAATCTTTGATTTTTTAAACCAAAAAAAACCTTATAAGAGACCTTCATGCACTATTTGTCTATATTATAAAGATCTTTTTCTTTCGTATATTAACATAGCCCTAGGACGACCATTGCTACCCATGACGATTATTTACGTGGTTATTACTATATTTCTTAAAGGGTGAACTGCTTGCTTTACAAGTTGAATAAAACCGAATTCGCTTTAATCAAATTATATTTCATAAACATAATTCTAGTCTAAGGAAATCGTCCTCGTCCTCTATTGTTGAGAAATTTAGCTGCAATTGAACTTTTATAAGCCTCATTAAACCCTCGTCCAGTTCTAAGCGTCTTGCAATTGAAACACTTTTGCTGATCATCCTTCTTTTTCAATTGTTTTTTACAAAAGATAATTACTGATATGAGTTGCTATCCAGTCCACAACAATACTCCAGTTGCAAAACAAGTCGATTCGATCTACGAAAGTCATCTTGATCAATTCCTTTCAGAAGGAGAATATAAAAAGTTTAATCTTCCGCATTTATACGATCATCAGCGTATTGACCACTCTATTAAAGATGTCGAAAATGACCCCTCAAGGGGATATGTGAATTTAAAGGTTTACTCGGTTCCCAATTTGAAACGACCTAACGTTAATGAAATCATTGGTAAAGTAGACTTCGAACAAGTTGCTTATAAGGGAGACGTATTTGGTCCTAGTTGGACTACCTTTTGGGTCCAAGTTGAAATTCGTATTCCTGATGCATGGTCGGATTATGAGCAAGTAATCTTTGAATGGGATTGCGATAATGAGGGTCTAGTTTACACAGAAGATCGTCAGCCAGCTCAAGCATTCAGCGGCTCTGAAAGAACCGAATACATTCTTCCTGAACAATGGCAACGGGATCACAATATCCATATTTTCTATATCGAAATGGCATGCAATGGGATGTTTGGTTGCGGATCTACCGACCAAATTGCCCCACCTGATCCCGATCGTTATTTTGTGCTCAAAAAAGCAGATCTCGTAGTTCCTAATTTACAAGCTCGAGCATTGCGCTGTGATTTCATGATACTACAGCAAAGTGCTAAGGAATTCCCATCAAGCTCTTGGCAAAAATTCAGAGCAAGACAGCTCTGTAACGAAATAATGAATAAATTCCTCCCTGAGGAAGGTTCTTCTATTGAAGAATGTAGATCTCTTGCGAAACTATACCTTGGAGAGCATATCGACTCCGAAAACGTTGAAGAAACAAATACTAATCAAACAAAGGTGTATGCAGTCGGTCATTGTCATATTGATACAGCCTGGCTTTGGCCTTTTGCAGAGACAAGACGCAAAATAGTACGGTCGTGGACTACGCAATTAAATCTGCTGGATAGGTATCCAGAGTATCGTTTTGTCTGCTCTCAAGCTCAGCAATATGAATGGTTAAAAGAAGACCATCCAGAAACCTACGAACGACTGAAGAAATACGTTGCTAGTCAGCGTTTCTTGCCCATTGGTGGAAGCTGGGTTGAACATGATACTAATCTTCCTTGCGGTGAGTCTCTCATACGTCAATTCCTTTTTGGCCAACGCTTCTTCAAATCTGAATTTGATATTTATTGCGACACTTTTTGGTTACCAGATACATTTGGTTATTCTAGTCAGATACCACAGATTTGCCGTCTTGCTGGTATGAGTAGGTTTTTGACTCAAAAGCTTTCGTGGAATAACATTAATTCTTTTCCTCATACTACTTTCAATTGGGTTGCACTGGATGGATCTCAAGTCCTGTGTCATATGCCACCTGCAGATACCTATACGGCAGACACAAACGTCTCAGACATAATTCACTCTGTTTCTCAACACAAAAACTTAGCCAACGATCAGGCTGGTCTACTAGTGTTTGGAATTGGCGACGGAGGGGGTGGACCTACTCCTGAAATGCTAGAAAAACTTCGTCGATGTAAGGGAGTTGCTAACACAGTGGGACTTCTACCTGATATTAAATTTGGAAATTCGGTTGATGATTTTTTTGATGGAATCTTCAAACGCACGAGTAATGCTGCAACATTACCCTCATGGGTAGGCGAGTTATATTTTGAATTCCATCGAGGTACTTATGTGACACAGTCAGAACTTAAATCTGCAATGAGAAAGGCAGAGTTTTCACTCCATGATTTGGAGTATTTTGCTACTCTGGCCTTTATTCGCATTCCTAATTTCAAATATCCCTTTCAAGAAATCAACCAACTATGGAAAACAACTTTGTTATGTCAATTCCATGATGTCCTTCCTGGATCCTGTATTCAAATGGTTTATGACGACGCGATACCTATGATGCAGAACGTCTTCCAGTCATCGGAAAAATTGATCAAAAATATTCTAGATCAGTTAGGATTCAGACAAATCACAAATCATAATATTTTGCCCGATTACCTTCTAAGCACTTTACCTTGGAATGTAGGAGGTGTCGTGGACGAAAGTGTACAAGCGAGTCCTGTATCCTTTTATGAAGCAAATAAAAACCCAAATATTTTAGCACGTTCAGATAACACAGTTAAACATCCAGCTCGAGCCTATGAGTCAAATGGATGCTTGGTACTTCGCACGGATAAGCTTTTAGTTCGAATTTCCAAAGCTGGGTTAATTAAGAGCATTCACGATTTAGAGAATGACAGAGAAGTTCTCGATCTAAAATCCGGGATTAACAAAACTGGTGCCAATCAGTATGTAATCTTTCAGGATACTCCTTTGAGTTTTCCAGCTTGGGACACTGAAATTTTTTCGCTAGATAAATATCGACTCCTTACAGAAGGGAAGGCGCAACTTTATGAAACAGGACCTCTTAAAGCCTCAGTACTCGTAGAAACTCCTATTAGTGAAAATAGCAGTATAAAAACCATCATTTCATTGTCAGGTTTTAATAATGATGCTGATCGTCCAAGTGTCGACTTCTCTTGTGAAGTTGATTGGCACGAAGATTACAAATTCTTAAAAGTCGAGTTTCCTGTGGACATCCATGCGGAATATGCTAGCTACGAGACTCAGTTTGGTATCACACGCAGACCCACGCACTATAACACGTCCTGGGATATTGCAAAATTTGAAGTGTGTCATCACAAGTTTGCGGACTATTCCGAGTATAATTATGGAGTCTCTATAATGAATGATTGCAAGTATGGATTTTCTGTGCATGGGAACTTAATGCGACTCTCATTATTAAGGTCTCCAAAGCAACCGGATGCTCATGCTGATATGGGTAAGCATTACTTCCGTTATTCACTTTTGCCTCATAAAGGTGGACTTAGTCCAGAAATCGTAAGAGCAGCTTACAAGCTCAATAGTCTCTTTAGATTTGTCAACAAGAATTCTATTGAGACAAATACAGAAGCTTTGGACTTTATCCGAGTGGAAGGTGATGAAAGCATAATTTTGAGTAACGTCAAGAAAGCTGAGGATGAGAATGCCATTATTATTCGTATTTATGAGTCATTAGGAGGTAAGTCCAGATGCAGATTGACATTGAGAAATTGTGGAATTAAGAGCGCTACCAAGTGCAATATTTTAGAAGAAGACATAGGGCAAGTCAACTTACAAAAAGATGAAGCTGATTGCTCCTTGCAGATTGAGCTAAGGGCTTTTGAAATAGCATCATTTAAACTGACTTTATAAATTTACGAATTAGATGAGCCGAATAAGATTGTTATGATTTTTTAGTTTACACTGTTTGTTATAAAAGGAACGGTAGCAAAATTAGACTTGTAGTAGTTGGTTCGCATAAACATCGTAAAGTGAGTTGGTCAGCTTACTAAATCATAAAATGTTGAATGTTAAATAAGAAAGGAAAATTCATTAAAAGTGAACATGAGAGAGAAATCGTATCTTAATTGGATCAATTTGTAGTAAAACGAATATCGGCTGGGTAAGAAATCTTTAATTGATGACGGATTTGGTCCGTTAAACGCATCATTCGAAGACTCTCGCCATGGGGGATTTCAGAGGCTTCATTCAAGTTTTTCATTATACATTCAAAAACTGCATCTTGTTCGTAAAAGAACCCTGTGGCATCAAAGGAAAAATCCATGATCTCAGAACTTCCATCCGGCTTTTTGAGGGTTAATGTTTGAGGGCGAAAACATTTTCCAGAAATGATCAATTGAACCCCATTGTCACCATCGACTCGCAAAAAATCTTGAGTAACAGGATCACGATCCATTGAAGTACATAAAACCGCGATAGCTTGAGATTTGGGAAATACCAAAGTGACAGCAGTAGAATAATCGCCAACGTCATCATTATTATCAGTAAAGGTGAGAGCGTTCGAGGAAACTGTAGGATCGTTTTTCCCATTCAAGGGGTCGTCAAATAAAAGGACCTGTGACCAAGTCAGAGGATATACACCCATATCAAGAAGTGCACCGGCACCTAAAGAAACATTGCACATTCTAGACTCATTGGGTAGTTCGCGAAAGCGCGAATTTAGGCAAAAATCAATAAAGAGTCGAAGGTATTTTCCGCAAACACGCTCTTCATGTAACAGCTGCTGTGCTTTTTTCACAATAGGGAAGAAACGAATCCAAAAACCTTCAGCAAAAAATACCTTTTTTTCGCGAGCCAACTCTACTAGGTCAAGGGCTTCGGGATAGTTGATAGTCAATGGTTTTTCACATAAGACACCCTTGCCAGCTAGTAAAGCCAACTTGACAGTATCATAATGCTGAGGATGGTGGTTGGAAACGTAGACGATATCTACATTGCTGTCCTGAACCAATTCTTCGTAAGAGCCATATGCTTTAGGAAAAGAGGAGCTACCCTTGAAGCGTTCAGTGAAAGCAGCGGCTCTTTCTTGGCTATTTCGAGTAGCTACTGCAACAATTTCATGCTGATATTTATGGTGTTGCTGAGCTTGAACTAGGTCTTCTGCGAATGAAGCAGCAATTAGGCCAGCACCAAGGAATCCCCAGCGAAGTACAGGTACGTTTTCAGAGTTTTGTGCAATCGTCATGTTTAAATACTGATATGTGCTAGGACCAAACCAAAGAGAAACTCAAAAGGAAAAAGAAGATAAATAAGAGAAAAATCCTGGATTATAGCTGCAAAAAAAAGGCGTATACCGTATGAAAATGAGAATTTGAGGTATTGAAAGCTTTCAGCAGAAACGAAGATTCAGGAAACCTTGTGTTGGAATCACAAAATGCAAATTGTAAACGATTCCTATATGTAAGTAAAAATATCACAAAAAAAAAAAAAAACACACAAAGAAAGTCCTAAATTTTAGAACATTCCTTTTAAAAATCGGTCATCATATTATAATAGCACCGGGAAAATGATATCACTGTAAGCTCATGATATGAGGAAAAGGGATGTGGGATTATTTTTATAGGTTATATAATATAAGCGAGATTGATTCCTACATAGTCAAATGTAAATAAAGAAAGGAGGTAAACAGCCCTTCCCCTTTGCCTTGAAAAAAAAAAACAAAAACAAAAACAAAAGACAAACTTGTCTGTGAAAAGTTTATGTTTACCAAAGAGCCATACTAAAACAGTAGAATTCATGAGAGCAAGGAATTCAGAACGACATCATTGGAACCAGATATTCATGTTGAGCTAAAGGACCACTTTCTGCTTGTAAACATTTTCAAGCAAATTGGTCGTTGATAAATTTATCATTTGAAAAAAAAAAAAGCGATCAAGTATAGTTTGTTTGGTTTTTTTTTTTTTTTCAAACGGGAATCAATCGTAGCAAATCCTTTTGAATCGTAGGTCCTGCATGTTTTACTCTTGATGAGTTCACAAAGAGAAAAATGTACTGGTCGTTTCATGTACCCAGCGAACTTTTCATTCATTCGTTTTCTCTATCTCTTCAAAATCAGGTTGCTTCAAAAAACCTTTGTCAAAGAATCTTCAACGCCCATTGGAACGGGAAAATTTTTCTTTCTTTCTCTGTTTACTTCCACCAAAACAAACCCATCAACCCCCGCAATCCAAGACATCCTTGTAAACTTTTTAGTATGATATCTGTTTTGATTTTCCAGAAAAATACCTGGCGTACATAAAGACGGAATGTCTGAATTTCCGATTCGAACGGACGAAATTCCCTTTCCGTCCAAGACACCACAGCACGGCTTTGTTATGACTGCGAAGCTGCTTCGACCGAGTATAGCCGTGACGTAACAAAAATTTCAGGCGACCGAAGATGACTAATTTGGGATGAACCAGTACTATATATTTAGCTCATTTCAATAAAAATACTTATCATCTAATTTACGATATTTACGAGACTATCTTAAATAAATCAACTGTGTTGTTTATTTTTTATTTTTTTGGTTTATTTAGGATCTGATATTGATTGTTTTCTATCGATTATATTGAAAAAATGTCGAACCAACAACTCGTCTTAGTTACCGGTGTTACAGGCTTCATTGGAGCCCATGTTGCTGTATCTTTGCTCAACAAAGGTTACCGTGTGCGTGGTACCGTCCGTACCATGGATAAGGCTAACGAACTTGTCCGTTTGAACCCCGAGCTCAAGGACAAGATCGAGTTTGTCATTGTCAAGGACATTATGGCTCCCTATGCCTTTAAGGATGTCATCAAGGACTGTGACTATGTCTGTCATATTGCTTCTCCTTTCATCGTCGAAAACATCACAAATAACAAGGATCAACTCTTGGACCCTGCTGTAAATGGTACACTCAGTGCCTTGGAGGCAGCCGTCACTGAACCCAAGGTAAAGCGCGTGGTCATCACTTCTTCCTTTGCTGCGATTGGAAACTTCACCGTCGATCCCTCCAATGGATATACCTATACTGAGAAGGACTGGAACCCCATTACTTACGACGAAGCTGTATCTGCTAACAATGGTATTGTTGCCTATTGTGCCTCCAAGAAGTTGGCTGAAAAGGCTGCTCGTGAATGGGTAAAGGAAAAGCAACCCCATTTCGATATTAGCACTGTCAACCCTCCTTATGTGTTTGGCCCTCCTATTCACCCCATGAACAGTATGGACTCTTTGAACACTTCGAACCAGATTTTATGGACAGTCATCAATGGTTCCAAGGTTCAACCTTCGATCCAACACGTAGAAGTCGATGTTCGTGACGTTGCCAATGCCCACGTTTTAGCTCTTGAAAGCCCACACTTGAGCAATGGCCGTTTGCTTGTCTCTTGTGGTCCTTTCTCCACCAATAGCATAAGCAAGGTTCTTCGTGACAGATTCCCTGAAAAGAAGGATGTCATTTCCGAACCTTCTGATGTTCCCTTCAATGAGAAGCATTACACTTTGGACAACTCTCTCTCCAAATCTCTCGGTCTGAAGTACTATAGCGAAGAGCAAACTTACATCGACACTGCCGCGAAGCTTTGGGAGCGTGCTGAACAATTTGCCAAAGCTAAGTAATTTTACGAATATATGACTTGGTTGACTCATCTGACTGTACTTTTTGATTCCATTTCGTTTTTCTTTCTTCGTTTAGTTTCTTTTTCTTGCCAGTTAAATGTCTAATGACATGTTATTTAAATAGTAATAGGCTGTACTGAACGTACAAACAAGTAAAGCAAAATATAAACAACTCTTGTATCGCCAAAGCCGAAGCCAAAATCAAACAACTGTAAACAATTCAAGATCAAACAAAACTTTTTACCATTCAACAACTGCTTTTTCTGTTATATCACATACTACGGCCTAAAAGACGATACCCTTCGCTTACAAGAATTCCATCCTTCGCCATCCTTCGCCATCCTTATCTATCCTCTCCTCCACACTTACCTTCCTAAAACGCACATATCTATGGACTAAAAACCAGCTGCCAAATATTTCGCTTACGTATCATCAATTAAAAGTACTTTAAGATTAATCTTTTCTGCTTTCAAGTATAGGCCACTGTTTTTGGATTACGATTGAGATTGAACTTCTTTTAACGAAATCTGGAAGGCAGTATGAAAGCAGTAGTTGCGAACGGACAACGTGAGATAGAATTTGTAACAAACGCAGAAAAACCGGTTCCGAACAAGGGACAGATCTTAGGACATGTTTTACAAGTTGGCTTGAATCCGATTGACTGGAAAATCGCATACAATGTTCCAATTCCGAAGGGTACGATTGGCGGAACAGACTTTGTGGCCATCGTTGAAGAAGTCGGGGAAGGAGTGGACGCATCCAAGTACATAGGAGCTAGAGTTTCAGGTTGGGTCCCTGGATTTCTCTCGATTTCGGGCTCTGCTTGGGCTGAATACGTTTGTACGGATGCAAGACTTGTATTCTTTGTTCCGGACAGCATCGTGTCTTCAAAAGCTTGCGCAGTTCCCGTAGCTCTTACTACAGCTTCACAAGGAATCCACCAGCGCATTGGATTACCAATGCCTAATCCCGATGGTTCTGTTAATCCGATACGTAGGAAATGGTTTTTGGTTTGGGGAGGCGCTTCGTCAGTCGGTCAATACGCCATCCAATTTGCAAAACTGGGCGGTTGTAACGTAGTCGCAACTTGCTCTCCTAATAATTTTGAACAGATAAAGAAACTCGGTGCATCTTTCGTTTTTGATTACCATGATAGTCACGTTGTTGAAAAAATCAAGCAAGCTACAAATGATTCGGTCTTTTTTGGCTATGATGCCATCAGTCTTCCACATACTATTACGAAATCTATCATGGCGTTCAGCTCAGAAGCAAAAGCTGCTAAATTAGTCACTGTGTTAGGGCCTCCGGAGAACCCTCGTGCAGAAGCAGTCGACACGATAACTGTTTTTAGTTTTACTGCGTTCAATGAGGAGTTTGAATTTTTTGGTGAGAAAATGGTAGGTAACGATGAGGATTATGAACACACCGCAAAGCTTTTCGAGTTGGTGTCTACACTATTAGAAAAAGGCATCATAGTTCCCAATGCTACTAGGGAGTTTCATGGTGGTTTGGAGGTGATTCCTGATGCTTTAAGAGAGTTTGCATCTGGGAACCACAGTGCTGTAAAGTTTGTCATTAATGTTTAAAGTAAATGATAATTTTTTGATTTTGTTATTCTTTATTTCATTTTTAGGAAAAGTTTCTATCGAATCAACTTTTGTTTAAATAAATGAAATATTCACTCTTTTTTTTTTTCCCTTAAATCTTTTTTCGATGTAAAAAGAAATGGATCCAAGGAATGGAAATCATAGACAAGCAACAAGTCATTATCGTAACTATCATTCATTATTCATTCATAAACTGTAGCATAAGGATAAGAAAACAAAACCAAGAACCAAAAAACATAAAACATAAAACATAAAACATAAAACTGGGAAACAACGATTCATAAATCCATTGCCGAAATCTAGAGAAAATAAATATCCATGCATTTAGAAATAAAAGTATGACTTTATTAAGCAAAAGGAAAAACGAGAATGGAATAACAGCAATTGCTTTCTTCTAAACAAGTTGGAGACTTGTCAACATAAATCATTGCTTCTTGCTAGTTACAGACGTTCCCGTGGACTCCTCCACTTCTTGTGCTTGAATCACTCGAATGGTAGACGGGCCAGCTTTCTCATCAATCTGTTCAACCAAGTTAACAAAGTCCATACCCTGTTCTTCTTCTTGGGGGGTACACCGAATTTGAAGTCCAGGAATCATGTCGACAAGTAGACAAATGATTGCAGTGACGACGAATGACCATACAGCAACTGAGGTAAAAGCGGCAAACTGATATCCCATCTGTTTCCAATGATGAACTATCCATCCGCCCTTGATTACAGTGGTCCCATCGGAAGCAGCGACATTTGGATGAGCTAAAACACCCAAGACAATTGATCCCAGGACACCGCCAATGCCATGTAAGTTAAATACACGAAGGGTTTCATCTATACCAAGCCAGTCACCAATGTCGTGAAGTAGATTGCAGACAACAGCAGTGAAAATGCCAGCAACCGCAGCACCCCAAGGATAAACATGTCCACAGCCGGGTGTGATGCCAACCAAACCAGCGACTGCACCTTCGCAAATTCCGACAGCAGAGATTTTTCGATAACGTGCATAATCCATGATGGCCCAGGTAACGCAGGCAAAGCTAGAAGAAATCAGAGTGTTTGTAAAAATATAAGCAGTCCGTAAATTAATGGCGAGCAGGGTGCCAGAGTTAAAGGTGAGCCAAGAACACCAGATCAGAACGACTCCAAGATATAGCATTGTTGGATTATGGGCAGGGAATTTGGGAATACGGCTGCGGCCGATAGAGTATTTCCAGCTGACGGATCCCCATGGGACAAGAGTAGTTGAGCTACATCTTTGAGAAGAAGAACAGCTATCTAGCGAACTTGTCCAGTCTTCGGGATTGGAAGGGTCACGACGGCGACCCAAAACAAACGAGTAAGCTAGAGCAGCAAATCCAGAAGAAATATGGACTGGGCCGCCGCCGGCAAAGTCCAAAGCACCCATGGTATAAAGCCAGCCACTCGATGACCAGGTCCAATACGCTTGAGGACAGTAGACGAAGGTAATGTACAAGAAGGCGATGACAAGTGAGGGGACGAGGCGGCCTCGCTCAGCCATGGCGCCAATCAGAAGTTGCGCAGTAGTGACGGCGAATAGACCACCAAAGGGAAAGTAGACGATGGCGGGGATTGTAGAGCCAGTAGTGTAAGGGGAGAACCAGACATCATGTAAACCTCCGAGAGAAAGGGATCCATAAAACGAAGAGCCAGGCGCAACGGCCAACGAGTACCCGAAAATATACCATTGGATCAAGATGACAGAAGTAACGAGGAAAGATTGCACGAGGATGGAAAGCGCCGAGCGTTTCCGGACCATACCGCCATAGAAGAGGGCTATGCCAGGGGTGACAAGAAAAACAATCACACAGCAGAGCAGGACATAGGACATGTCGGCAGGCGAATACGTATTAGACATGAGGTTGCTAGCCTCCGACATAGAAGAGCTGGCATTTCGACGAAAAAGAGGAAGCGACCCTGCACCCTGTTTCGTCGCAGCAGCAACCTGTTCCAACGCATCATGATCCATACCTTCTTTTTTTTTTTGTTTTGTTTTGTCTTTATATTACTTTACCTTAATTGACTTATCTTCCAATCAAGCTCAATGATCCAGATGAAACACACACACACACACACACAAAAAAAAAGCGATCGCTCAAAAAAGGAAAAACAACGATTTCTCGTCCTCAACTCATCTATGAAGAAATCCATTTCAAATTATATAACACCGATCATGTTGTTTATCTCTAGCGACTCGAGAAAAACTATCAAAACACCACACATTTTTCCTCTTCCTACAACCCTTAAAATCCATTCCATTCAATTGGAATTCAGATATCACATTAGCAACCCAATGACTTGAGAGAACTCCACCACCTTCCGTCACCACTTCTTCAACCCATGATGATAGGATTCCATCAGATACCATTGCTTATCGCTTCTCGGTTTTAATCAACCTAAAATCCTCACTTGCCATGGCGAAGCTTCAATAACCCAATAGAAGGATGATGATAAAGTATGAGCAGGATAAGGGTTGTTATAAGATAGATTGAACGGCCAAGATGGTTGATTTATCAAAGTTTGAGATATGGTTTATGGTGATATTAGGTTTGATGAAATCAAGGTGAGATTGCATGGCTAGGTATATATAGAAGGCGAACAATTAGCGACAAGACCAGATACAGAATTACATAGAGTAAAGCGTGCGTTTTGTGTTTATAGAAGAAAGAAAAAAAGAGGTAAGTTCTAGGAGGAAGAGGAGGGAGAACGAGAGACATGTCGGACGGATGTTAATGATTGTTCCAGTAGGCTTTTCTTTTTTGTTTTGTTATTTTCCTTCAAAGAGTTTCTACACAAGATTTTGTGTTGAACCATAGTTTTTTCGTGTCTTTGATTCTCCTTGTGTTTCTATAGATTTATTTGTCTTGGTTGCTTTCCCTACAATGACTTTATTTTCTACGAAATCCCAACATGACTATTCCGATCCCTTGGACCCTTTGGGCCCAGAGGAATTAAAATTGGCCGTCGAGCTTGTTCGGAAGGCGTTTCCCGACCACAAGTACAGTTTCAATGTCATCACTTTGAGCGAACCGGCCAAGTACGAGTACTTGGGATGGAAACAGTTCCCAAATGTGCAGCCTCGACCTGATCGAGTTGCGTTTGTGGTTGTCTTGGAAGACGGAGTTTCAGGCGTTGTGGAAGGAAAGATTAACTTGACGAAACGATGCATTCTGGATTGGCAACAAGTGACCGGCGTTTGCCCCATTATTACAGCTGATACCATGGAACAAACTGAAACGCTTGTTCGCAATGATCCCAAAGTTCAAGAACAATGCATAATATCCGGCGTACCTGCCGACCAAATGGACCACGTTTACTGTGATCCGTGGACTATTGGTTACGATGAACGTTTTGGCAATAGTCGTCGTCTCCAGCAAGCTCTCATGTACTATCGATCCAACGAAGACGATTCCCAGTACTCTCATCCTCTAGACTTTTGTCCCATCATTGATTCCGAAGCAAAAAAAGTCATTGCCATCGACATCCCCTCTGTAAGAAGACCTTTGTCCAAGCATAAGCCTTCCAATTTCAACCGCAAAGATGCCGAACAAGAATATGGTAAGATGCGCGAAGTCAAGCCTATCTCCATTACACAACCTCATGGTGTCAACTTTACGCTGAAGGGACGATACATTGAATGGCAAAACTTCCGCTTTCATATCGGATTCAACTATCGCGAAGGTATCGTTTTGTCCGACATCACCTACAACGACCATGGCAATGTTCGTCCCCTCTTCTATCGTATGTCTCTTGCTGAAATGGTAGTCCCTTACGGCAACCCTGAGTATCCTCATCAACGAAAGCACGCTTTTGATTTGGGTGAATACGGTGCCGGTTTCCTAACCAATCCTTTGGCCTTGGGATGTGATTGTAAGGGTGTCATTCATTATTTGGATGCTCATTTTGTCCGTCATACTGGTGAAGTCCAACATGTGAAAAATGCTATTTGCATCCATGAAGAAGATGATGGCGTCCTTTTCAAACATTCCGACTTCCGCGATCATTTTCAAACCACCATCTCGACTCGCGGTGTCAAACTCGTTGTCTCTCAAATCTTCACTGCTGCCAACTATGAATATATGGTCTATTGGATCTTCCACATGGACGGTGTCATTGAATGCCAACTCAAACTTACCGGTATTCTCAATACTTACGCTATGAACCCCGACGAGGACACCAACGGATGGGGTACTCAAGTTTATCCTCAAGTCAATGCTCACAACCATCAACACTTGTTTTCTCTTCGTCTCAACCCCATGATTGATGGTTTAGATAACTCGGTTGCCATCAATGACGCTGTTAGCGGAGAGGGTCTTCCTGGATCCAAGCAGAATTATTACGGCAATGCCTTTACCTCGAAACGTACCGTTGCCAATAATGTGAAAGAAGCCATCAGTGACTATGATGGCTCTACCTCCCGTACTTGGGAAATTTGCAATCCCAACAAGTTGCATCCTTACTCGAAAAAACCAGTTTCCTACAAGCTTGTCTCTCGTGAAGTCCCTCCTCTGCTGGCTCGCCCCGGTTCTTTAGTCTCCAACAGAGCTGGCTTTGCCCGTCATCACATGCACGTTACTCCTTATAAGGATGGGCAACTCTATCCTGCCGGTGACTATGTACCTCAAACTTCTGGTCAGCCTTCCAAAGGATTACCCGAATGGATCCAAGAGAATCCTGATGAAAATGTGAATAATACGGATATTGTTGTGTGGCACACTTTTGGAATTACACATTTTCCCGCTCCTGAGGACTTCCCCGTTATGCCTGCTGAGCCCATCAGTCTCCTTTTGCGCCCTAGAAACTTTTTCCTCCGTAATCCTGCTTTGGACGTCCCCCCTTCTCGCAATGTCATGACTTCTGAGGTGAAAGCCAACCAAGAGAAATCTTCCCACCATGGTCAAGACTTGCTGAAGAGTCTGACGGATGCTACATCAAGACTTGCATTTGGTGAGACCTTTTTTGAACAGAATGATGGACAAAAGAAGGATTGTCAGAACTGTCATTAAAGTTATAATCACAGTATGGATATGAATGATTTTTTGTTATGGTTTTTCATAAAAATTAATGTACACAAAATGAAATTTCTTATTAGAGACAAACTAACCTGTTTTCCCTGATTCTGCTATCTGTATTCAGTAATCGTTCATATCCGTTAAAAAAAAAGTCTTTAAAGAGTAGAAATAAATGCACATAAATGTGGAACGACCCAGCAATCTTTTTGCCGTTGGTAACTTTGGCTTAGCTTTATGAGAGTGTAAGGCATACCATCTTTCACTGAGATCGTAACTTGCTTATAGAGCAAAAAGCCATCAATGACTTTGCTTTGAATCTTTACAGAAATCTTGCAGTCCTTGCTTGTAGTTAGGTTCGCGAATTGGGAAAACGCCTTTATAACTGCTAATCAAGGAATCATTGGATAGGCACTAGCTTATTATTAAGGATAGAGTCAAAAAGGTTATGCAACAAGAGGAAAATGACATGGCTCATTAACAGAGAATCCATTTGCTCTCCAGTGATCTATACCACGCAAATCGTATTTTTTCCAAAGCTCTTTCAAGGCATTCACAAAATGTTTCAAAGTAGCCTCATCATTGTGTAAAGGCGTAGGCGTTACTCTCAAGCGTTCAGTTCCCTTTGCAACTGTTGGATAATTGATGTGATGGAGGTAAATATTGTAATCCTTTATAAGATCTCTACTAATCAATCTCCCGAACTCTGGATGTCCAACCATAATGGGGACTATATGAGATTGATTGGAAAGGAAAGGTATCCCTGAATCAGTAAGCATGTCTTTTAATTTACGTACGGCAGACTTTTGAAGGGCTCTTTCAGTTTCTGAAGCCTTCAAATACTCAACCGAAGTTAAGGCAGCGGCAACATCATGAGGAGGGAGACTAGAAGTGTAAATGAATCCAGGACAAAAAGAACGTATGAAATCAACGAAAGATGAAGATCCTGCCGCATATCCACCTGTAGCGGAATAAGATTTAGCCAAGGAACCAGTTATAATATCCACCTGGTCTGAGATGTTAAGAGCAGCAGCAACGCCAGCGCCTTGCTCTCCATACATTCCAACGGCATGAACTTCATCAAGATACGTTAATGCACCGTACTTTTTTGCCAGTTTGCAAATGGACTCAATAGGAGCGATATCGCCATTCATGCTGTAAATTGACTCAAAGGCAATTACCTTTGGAGATGATTTTGGGTATCTGTTCAGTTTCTCTTCTAAATCTTTAATGTCATTGTGCTTATAAATAACCTTTTCCGCTCTGCTGTTTCGAATCCCGTGAATCATGGAGGCGTGATTCAGCTCATCACTGAAGTAAACGCAGCCTGGAAGCCTTTGTGCCAAAGTAGCGAGTGTAGTTTCATTAGCAACATACCCACTGTTAAACACAAGACAGGCTTGCTTCTGATGAAGCTGTGCTAAAGAATTTTCCAAGTCAACGAATACTTGGTTATGCCCGGCGATGTTTCTGGAGCCCGTTGAAGAAACACCGTACCGATCAACAAATGCATGGATAGCGTCAGCAATTTCTTGGTTCGTTCGCATTCCCAAATAGTCATTACTACACCATACATCAATTACTTTTTCGTGATCATTCGTATATGCCTTTGGTCCTTGATTATTTATGACATGGTTGATGTTGCTTAGCACCCTATAGGTACTTGTTTCTTTTCTTTTTTGAATTTCCCCATGAAACGCTGCATCATAATTGAACCCAATTTTCGATTCGCTTGCAAACGACTTTATCAATTGGTGAAACGGTAATGCACCGATTTTCTTTTTTTGAGTCTTGATGCTTCTTGCACACAATAGCATCTTAAACACAGATAAATTGAAGTAAAAGAAAGGCTCCTGAAATCTTCAAATTGTAAAATCCAAACCGTGAGAGTTTTTCACAATTCCCAAAAAATCAGTTTTGATGATGCTTTTGATCTTTCGCTTAAAGTAACTTTGTTTCAAGAATTCCTTACTGAAGCCTATATAAATGAGTAGAATTGAGTACGACCATAAGAACGCAGCAAAGGGAATTATCTTATAAGAGAAGAATTTTTGCTTCCAATGCTTTCGGATTTAAACGACCGAAGGAGGTTCTCTTGCCTACCAACGGGTTCTCAGAGTTAAAATACAGATCCATTATTATTAGTTGAAAGAACAAATTTAAGAGCAGAGCATTTATCTATGGTAGAGATTGAGTATAATATTGGAAGGAATGCCCAACGATACATGAACATCCTTTAATCGTGCCGTGCCGTGCAACGTGAGAACTAGTGGATATTTAGACGCATACTCTTCTTCCTCTTAAACTAGTTAAAAATTTCTTCATGTCCTCAAAACTACTGTCTCGAGTTCAATGTAAACAATTGCGGAGCAAGATAATAGAGCCCTCTGGTTTGCTTCCAAGTTTCCAAGGTCATCAAGCTATAGGTTGGTCAGGATTTACTGGAGTCGATTATCCTTTACAATCGTTAGAGCCATTGATACACGAGGTCAGGTCGAATTCATCGTACGCAAAACCTGTGTTCGATTTAAGGGTATGCTCGTCTGGAGGTACGGCGACGGAGTCGACTTTGGCAGAGCTAGGCATGGTCTCTAGCCGATCGCCTTACCAAGTAAGCAAAGCAATAAACAAAGGTATAAACAATAAAAGGATACAATTTCATGACCACTCGCTTATAGATTTCGCGGAACAGCTGACTTCTGGACATTTGGGTGCCAAAAATGGAAAACCCCAATCCTTAAGTATAGCAATCGTGGAAGCTACAGAGATCACGGAAGAGGGAGAGCTTGTTCCTGGAGCTTCGGTAGGTGTGACACCTGAATTAATTCAAGTAGCTGAAAAGGTGATTGTCGAAATAAATACTAACAGTCCATCGCTTCGAGGGATCCATGACTTGTATGTGCCTGCTTTACCTCCCAGTCGAAGCCCGCTAAACCTATGCACCTCTTCAGATAGGATTGGAAAAAGTACAATACCTCTGGATCCTAAGAAAGTGATTGGAATTGTAGAGGGATTTCATGGGAATTTTCCAAATCGTACGGAATCAGGAACTAGTATTACCAAAGCAATTTCCCAGCATATCATAGAATTTTTTAAGCATGAAGCTCGTCGAGGAAGACTTCCAGACAATTTACATCCAATCCAATCTGGAATTGGTGCCATTGCAAACTCTGTTGTTGAAGGACTTGGTAATTCTTCCTTCCGTAACCTTCAAGTTTGGACTGAGGTTTTACAAGATTCATTCTTAAGACTATTGGAATCAGGAACTGTTCAGTACGCATCATCCATGTCTCTTCGTTTCTCTCCTCAGGAGTTGGAAAATTTTTACAAACATTGGGAATTTTACAAAAATCATATTATTCTTCGCCCTCAGGCAATCACCAATAGTCCAGAGATAATTCGCCGATTGGGATGTATTTCTTTAAACACGCCCGTTGAAGTAGACTTGTATGGACATGTGAATAGCACCTGTGTTATGGGAAGTCGGATGCTCAACGGTATTGGCGGATCTGGAGATTTTATGAGGAATGCAAAGCTTAGCATTATGCACACTCCTTCCGTAAGACCATCTAAAATAGATCCGGTGGGTATTTCTACCATAGTTCCAAAAGTGACACATGTCGATCATACAGAACATGATATTGATATTGTTGTTACAGAGCAAGGGTTGGCGGATCTTCGTGGTCTATCACCAAGAGAAAGAGGAAGGGAAATCATTGAGAAGTGTGCTCATCCTGTTTACCGTCCCATCCTGATGAATTATTTTACTTTGGCAGAATCTGCATGTCTAAAAGCAAAGATGGGACACGAGCCCATTCTTTTGGATAAAGCCTTCAAAATGCATACTTCTTTTCTTGAAAGAGGAAGCATGAAAATTTCATCTTGGTAATCATGTTAATCACCTGTCAATTGCCTTGCAACTGACAGCAGTGATGATTGGTGACAAGTATAATTGACTATTTACGAATTTTGACTTTGTAGAAGGTGAATTGTAAGATATATAAGCAAAGGAGAATGTCTAAAAGGTTTACGATTTGTGATCCGTGAAGGCTATGACTAACTTTCGTTGCATTTTCAAGGGTATTGTATCACAAAATGGATTGGGGCATTAGGGACTTCATATTAAAAAACTGGCTTGCCTTTTATATCTTCTGGTTCTATCACGTACTTTGAGCAGCTCAGGAAGTGCCTTTTAATACGTTTCGGTTTTTGTTGGAAATCTGGATATGTTTTATTTCTAAAGAAACAAAAAGTAATGTACTAGTATAAATAAAAGAAATCCAAAAAAATATCTTCGTCTATTTGCTTCTGAAATTTAACCTTTGTATCACTATTTGCTTCATTTATACGAAATTTTACTAACACCATATAGGGCCGGGCAAAACTATCTGAGTAGGTTCTCCAAGGTTTTAGGAATAAAATTTATTGGAATTGCTTATATGGAACAGATATCATTTGCAAACTCATAGATGGACGGCGTCGAAAAGCCCAAGAAAGCCTGTGACTTTTGCCGGAGAAAAAAAATTCGATGTAATCGTGAACTTCCCAGATGTCAAAATTGTTTGGTGTACAATGAAGTATGTCATTATTCAAAGAGATTGAAGCGGTACAGTCTCAAAATGAAATGTGATACACAAGCGAAGAATTGGCAGCCTTTACATGAATCGGAGGATAGTCCTAATTACGAGAATAGTACGTCTCCCGATTTGAGAGATAATGATTCACTTCATGTGCGCCTTCGAAACGTTGAGAACAAATTAGACAAGCTGTTAAGTCTTGTTGAGGATTCCTATAAACCGTCTAATGGATTCCGACCTCGAGATTTTCCCTCGTTGATATCTCAAATTCGAGACGCCAGCTCTTTAGTTGATAATAAATTACAGGAATACTCCAAATTATTTAAAATATCTCCCGCGGATACAAATATTGACGACTTATTTGCTCATTCTTTTCCAACTTGGGATAAAGACGTTCCTGATTTACCTGAGCAGGAATGGGCTATTGCTCGTATTCAGTGGTATTTTCGATTTATTAACTGTTGGTGGCCTGTATTTTACGAAGGAGACTTCATGGCTGAACTGCAGAAGCTATATCTGGATCCAAATCAGGTAAAGGGTGTTTGGTTAGTGTCATTTTATGCTGTTCTTGCTTTGGCGATTTCAAGAAGTAAAATTGAAAATGATCAAAAGGTTTCTGACTCATTTTTCTGTGCCGCCTGGCATTTAATTCAGAAGCCTGGATTCTTCTTGATACCCCAAGTGGAAAAAATTCAGGCACTTATCATTATGATCCAATTCACTGCTCATTTATCACTTTTCACTCTATGTAAGGCATTATGTGGTCAAGCATGCCTAATGATTCGAGACTTAAATTTGCATCGTGCTAGCTCAACTAAGAAACTGCCTAAGAAGTCTGCTGAACTCTATCGACGTATATTTTGGGTTTGTTATGTCTTTGAGATTACTACTTCTTTGGTCTTTGGTAACCCTTCTGTTTTAAGTGATATGGACATTGATTGCGGGTATCCTGAGGCAGAGAAAGAACCGCTATATCCAAACATATACCATGGGGATATTATCTTCATTGCAGAAATTTCACTTACTATTTTGAAGAATGAAATCCGCTCCAAGCTATATAGCAGTAATACACCTTCTGTTGAGGGTACGCGTTTAAAGGTTATATGGTCTATCTTTGAAAAGATGCAAAATTGGCAGAATTCTTTACCGTTGGAAATCCGAAATTATTTCAGCAGTCTAAACAAAAATGAGAACATTTTCTTTACTTTAAATAGCGATGAGCAGAGACTTTTTTCGGCCTGTATAGAAATCTATCTCTCGTACTGCAACACTGTCATATTTCTTCAAAGGCTAAATGATACGGAAGAAGGTTCCATCATCTGCTTAGAAACGGCTCGGAGAGCAGTTGATGTATTAAAGAATTTTTTCGTAGTGCTAGATCCTATCTCCAAAAATGTTTGCTACCTATGGATATTTCTCTATAATCCTTTTACCCCTTTTATAACATTATTTTCTAGCACAGTGAGTGGGAAAGAAAGTAATCCTGACCAACTTCTAGAAGATCTAAACCGCATGTATGCCGTCTATAAGTTTTTTATAAAAATGCGAGACCTTAATGGCCAGTTAGCACAAAAGCTTGCATCGGTCACTGAAAACTTTATTCATGCAGCGGAGCATTACATTGCTTTACAACCTGCTTTTACTGCAGATGCTTTTGAGTTAACCAATTTCTTGATTTAACTTATTTATTTATTTATCTTTCGAATTCGGATTGGAGTATGTTCAAAGGGTTTACTATTGTTTTTCTTGGTGTATATATATGGGTTCTTTACTTAACTAGTTACTAAAGCATGGTGATTTCATGAAATAACTTTTAATTGATTGGTTAATTTCAACTGATTATCCAATGCGTTGTAAAAAAACGAACATATTTCCTAAAGACTTGATAATTACCTTTTAAATTAAACGAACGTAGATATTGGACAACTAGCATAAAACGAAATGTAAATAACAAAGAGAAGTATAATGAACAACCAAAGCTAAGTTAGTATAAGAATTCATGATCGCTTTCAATTGTTTTCACGGGTCCCTGGAAGAATGTTTTACCTCCGTATTTAGGAAAATAGTAATATACAAGACAAAACAGGCAAACAAAGATGAAAACGACGATAGCCCAATTCATTTCCATTTGGTTTGGATGTTCGTAACTTGGAAAAAAAAGCATTATTGCTATAAACCAGAGCCATGCAACTGAATAAATTGCTAGGGGTTTACTAAACTTTCCACAATAAAATTTACCTAAAAAAATGGTTAATAAAAAATAAGTTTGATAGCATGAATCATACCGGGTTGAAGGCGATCAAATAAGATTCTTGTCAGCATAGGCAATGAATAGCAAACAAACAGAGCAATGATGGCCAAGTTGAAGACAGAAGTGATGGCTGCTTCATTCACCAACATCAGTAAACCAATCAGAAAAGTGTAGATGTTTACACTAATGATCGCGTTTATCGGAACTCCATTTGAAGTGATCTTTTGAAGATACTTACTAGCAGGAAGACCACCATCTCTGGAAAAAGCAAAGACTTCTCGTGTAGCTCCCACGCACTAAATAAAAATGGAATGTTAGAAAGTAGAAGCACGTATATCACATACCAAAGAAGAGCAGTTCAGGCAAAGGCCTATAATTAAAATAGATGATACCCCAAGACAACCTTTGACTCCCAAATTATTTAATAAAACTTGCATAACGGGTTCACCTGTAGAACTATTCATAATGGCCTCAAAATCAAAACCCATGGTAGCACAGAAAGTAACTATTACGCAAAACCCCAAAACTAACGCTGCTGATAAACTAGATATAAGAGCAATTGGAGCGGCTACAGAAGCATTCGTGGCTTCCTCGGCAACGGTAGCACATGACTCGAAACCTGATACAACCCACACTGGAGTGGTGAATGACATGATGAACGCCCAGCCTATATTTTTCCAATCTGAGTAATTGTGGAAATGGGTAAATATATGACTAGCGCTCGTCCTGGTAGTGGAATTAGAGGAAGCTGCAAGGCTGATAATAAAAATCAATGCAGTGGAAATTTGGAAAAACACACAAAACTTGTTGAAACGGGCTAAATATTTCGTTGGCATAGCAATAAGGAAAGAGCAAACTAAACAGAAGGCAAGATAAATGCCGTACTGTTCATACTTTGTAGGGGAAAAACTAGGGCTTCCAATAGAAATCGTAGCAATGAGAAGGGAAGAAGCGGCGTAAATGGTGGAAGCAAAGCCGGTTCCATAAGCAAGCATACTCACATAACCCAAAAACCAACTAAGGAAGGCTCTATACTTTTTGGGCGAAAGGTACGCTACCCAATAATATAAGCTGCCGGAGGTAGGCATAGAAGAGGCTAGTTCACTCATAGAAATGGCAATGGGAAGTAAACAAACACATCCCAAGAACCAAGACCAAACCATACCGCTTGGACCACAATTCATACTGAATGAGATTGAGCCAGATATGGAGGGGCTAGAGCAAATGTTAGACTGAGAAAAAAACAAATAGACACCTACCAAAGACCCATTGCACCAAAGGACTGACCAAAGACACTCAAGTAAGAAAATTCGCGTTGGAATACGGGTTTATAGCCTAGACCTATAAGCACTTTGTCATCATCAGTCAGATGGTGGGATTCACCAACTTCGATATCTTTTGAGCCTTGACTATGGACAGAGCTTGCTCCCTTGGTGGTTTCAGACACAAGATCCTTTTGGTTTTTTTCGATGATGGAACTCATGGCTGAAAATAGACTATTTTTTACAACGAAAGCAATATGAAGTTAGTTCAATAAAGCAGAGCAAAGCAAAGCAAAGCGAAACGAAAAGACAATGCAACAGAAGCCGCAAATGTTCAACTGTGTGTCAACGTCTCTACCCAAGCCTTCATCCAATTTTGTTTCAATTTAACGATTGACAAACCACAGGTTTAAGTCAATGAAGCGAATGCTGTTTACAATGGATGGAGCCGACCCTTTCATCATTTATATAGGCATTTTCTGTAGACAGCATTTGATAAAGCCTTACGACAGATATTGATATCGCGATTTCCCTTCTTCATTGTTCAGTAAAGTTAACAGCCATAATAACACGACATTAAACGGTTTAAGCTTTCATGTTTGCCATTGTATTTCTTTCTACAATTGATTATTACATTTTTTTCCTTACGTTCTTTATCTAAAGTGATAACTACTGTTTACATGTGAATATCTATAAAGACACCGAATAAGTGGTAGTTTGAGGATATTTGGTAGCGATAAACAAGAGTCCACGGAGGTATACCGAGGATGAAACAAGGCAATGTACGGGGAACTGGAAGGGTAAGGTGAATTCTGTTCCTGAACACTAACACCATGTATCTTCAAATTTACTATATAGTGTCGTTTTAAAACTAGGTTGGTCTGTAGTAGAATTCGAATGAATAAGATGTTAGCAACAATGAAAGCTTTCGTGTATGCTGTAACGTTGAGTTTTAGCGTTGTGAACGCTGGATGGTTGGCTGATACAAAAGAACAAAAACCGTTCTATTCTTTAGCAGATGAATATCAAAATTTTGATGATGAGTATATACCCAAGGTTCATACATTGTATTCGGGAGTTAGTACTTTTGGGCACTTACCTTATACAGAATGCTTAAAGAGTCGAGGAATTGATTACGACATTGCATTTGTAGGTGCACCTTTCGACATGGGAACCTCCTATCGACCAGGGGCTCGCTTTGGCCCTAGCGGCATCCGTGAAGGATCCCGTCGTCTCGCTCCATCATTGTACCACGTTCCACTAGATGTGTATCCCTTTCAATCGTGGGCCAAAGTTGTTGACTGTGGAGATATTCCCATGACGAACTATCATATACCGAATGCCATGCAGGAATTGGAAGAAGGTTATTATCACTTGCTTGCTAGAAAACCGGCTTCCTTTACAAATGATGAAGGCTATGCCCGGAACGAGACAGTCTTGCCACGCCTTTTAACCATGGGTGGAGACCACACCATCGTACTTCCCATCCTTCGGGCGTTGAGTCGTGCTTATGATAAGCCCATTTCTGTCATCCACTTTGACAGCCATCTGGATACTTGGAAACCTGGTATTTTGGGAGATGGTATCGATAACAATGGTCTCAACCACGGCACGTACTTTTACTGGGCTAGTAAAGAAGGTGTGATGAGCAAGGATGCAAACATTCATGCTGGGATCCGTTGTCCCCTTTCCGGTTTACAAGACTATGAGGATGATGTGAGCTGTGGATTCGAGGTTATTGAGGCTCGCGAAATCGATAAGATTGGCGTGGAGGGTGTTATAAAGAAAATCCGCGATCGCGTACAAGATAATTTGGTGTATTTGTCAATTGATATTGATACTCTAGATCCTGCTTATGCCCCTGCCACGGGAACGCCAGAAATCGCTGGATGGTCCACCCGTGAATTTGTAGACATCATTCGTGGATTGGATGGATTGAAGTTTGTCGGTGCTGATATTGTGGAAGTGTCTCCTGCTTACGATGTTGCTGACTTGACCACTATGGCTGCCGCAAACATTTTTTTGGACATCGTTAGCATGCTTGTGAGAACTCCTCTTATTGCATCCAAAAAGACCCTTTTCTAAAACGAAAAGTGATTGAACAGACCGTTTTATTTTACGTAGTTATGCATTTTTCCTTACCAAAAAAAATGTGGTTATTCAATATCATTTACAAGATGGATGATTGCCATTATGCATATCCAAAACGATAATAAAAATGGTTTCATTTGCCTATATAGAAATTATTTCCGGATAAGCTTCTATAATTGTAATAAATATAATGGACAAGACAAAAATTAAAACGGCTTTTTTCGGAAGAACAACTACAAGGTCTCTGAGCGTTTGAGCTTGGTAAGCTTGGAATTCACTTTTACATAGTCAGGTAGCTTTGCAGTCCTCCAAAGATACCAAGCAGCGATTGATCGGTATGGAGCACAAACTTCACTTTGCTCCAAAACATATTTTTTGGTAGGTACACTTCTCAAATCATGTAAGTATCTATATCCATTCCGGATAATCAAGTCGTCTGCTGGCATGATGTCTGGTCGATTGAGGGAAAAAATTAGCAACATCTCCACCGTCCATCGACCGATTCCTTTTATTTTTGTCAATCTTTCGATCAGATCTTCATCTGTCAATGTTTCTGCTTCTTTCCTAGACGGTACGGTTCCAGTAAGAGATGCTTCTGCAATGCTACGTATGGTTTCTGCCTTTCTAGCGGAAAATCCACACGACCGTAAAGTCTCCGCATCCATTTCTACTATCTTTTTAGGAGAAGGAAAATGGCCATCGACTCCTAGCTTTTTGAATCGTTCAAATATAGTGTCAGCTGCCTTCTTGTGCAATTGTTGGCCCGCAACGGCTTGAATCAATTCTTCATATGGCTCCTTGGATGGGTGTTTTACCACTGGCCGATAATCGCCTACCAATTGAACTAATCGCTCCCAACGTTTGTCAATTTTGGATAGAAATGTTTCTGCTTCTGTGCTAGATAAAACAACTTTCTTTTTTGCTTCCTCAACTACGTTGACCGTCATTTAATTTTTAACCCTTTACCAAAAAGCAGTTGGAATTAGCAAGTATATAAATAACTAGCTTGCACGTTTAATGTTGGTAAATGAGATGGAAACCTTGGAGTGGCAAAAATTCCTTCCTACGTGTCCTTTTTTTGTATGCTTATATTTGATGAACAAGTTTTAAAATTCAGTGTACTGGTATGAAAATGCTACTATATGTTATGTAGAGCGCAGATAGCTATTTAAGGACAATAGGAAAGACCCGTATTTGAAAAGAAGGCTTTTTCTTTAGTTACTACTAAAAAGTTGAAGGTATTCATTTCGTAAATTGAAAAATAAAAAGTGATTCCTCCTATTTTTCGAAACATTTCGTCTAGGCTGGAAGCATTAATCATTAAAACACGAGTAAGCAATAATACTCTACTGTAAGCATCATAGTAATAACATTGACTAACGTATACATTTAGCAAAAGTCATGTAGAAGTCATTCTATTCCATCATTTCTATCGTAAAGTATAGGCAGCTAGGAAAGAAATTTAAAGATGTCTCAATACTTCAACAACGTGTTCAATAAGCCATTCCAAAGCTCCAGGTTCAGATGAGTTTCCTACATTGTGAGTAGCACCAGGAATGACTCCGCTGAAAACGCTGTTGGAACTTTGAGGACGAATGGCTTGCTGAAATCTACGGACAAGTTCTCCACGATCGACATCCTTTGAGAGGAATTCATCTTTTTCAGACATGAACAAAGCAAGTTGACTGTATTTACAAGTGCCAGTGATCGGTTTCAGGCTGCCAAATGTTTTGGCAAAGTCATCAGAGGTCAAGTCAGTGGAGAAAAAATCATCGCGACCACGAACAGATACTAAATCCATAAACCGATTTGCAGAGATAGGGGTGTCACCCATTACGTGGCTAATCTTGCTTCTAGGCAAGACATCGTCTCCAAGATTCTTGTCAATGTACTCGTTTTGTACCCAAGCGAGTAACTTGTGTGTCTCGTCAATGCCGACTGTGTTGTAGCAACCTTCGCGATCAGACACTGAAGCCTGGGCAATTGCAGCAGCCAAATGGTTATCGAGAGAAGATTGTGAAAGGTAGTACAGGACATTTTGAGATCCTGTTGAATGGCCCATCAAAACGATTTTTCTGGTATTGTATTCAGAACCGCCGAGATGAGCAAAGAACTCAACGGCTTTATGCAAATCTTCGTCATCACGAACAAGACTTCCTGTTCCCCATCCAATGTAAGACGACTGGGTATGGACTTGGATAACACCCCAACCAAGTTTATCAAGAGGTTCTACCAATTTTGGGACGTAGGGAACCGTTACTAGACCGTCACCAAGTCCTCCAACAAAAAGAAGCAAGTGACGGTCTTTGCAAGAAGAAGCGGTTTTTCCGCTTGAGCCAGCAAACTCAAACGCGATGAGCCTTGGGTCATATTGATGAAGAATTCCAGGAAAAGAAGGGAGATGAGTAGGAGTAGTAGAACCCATATTAAACAGAGAAACCAAAAATTTTTAAAAACAGCAAAAAAAAAAGAAATTAATAGCGATTTAATAACTATAAGAAAACCACTGAAACTGCTAAAGAAGATGTTAACAAAACTTGGGTATGTTGTTGAGAATACACAGAATTCTTGTAGAATAAAGTATGGGACTTGATCAGGAAATCAGTCGAAAACTGAAGTAAGCAGTATCAACAAATTTTTTGAAAAATTAGGTACTGGATATTTGAAAAAGCGCCAGAGATGGGAACTTTTGGATTGAAGAGTATTGAAGAACAGCGCTTTTTGGTAAAAAGGTAAAAAGAAAAAAGAAAAGAAGGGTGCAATAGGTTTTTTATTTTTGGTCTCTATACTCTATATTCTCTCTCTTTCTCCCTCTCTCTCTGTTTGTCATTTGGTTTGTTTTATTGGGTAGTAAACAAATAATTTGGAACAATGACATATGAAGAGGGTAATCAAACAAAAGGAAGGATCATGCATGGTTGGGTTTCGCTTCCTTTTTACTTTATTATTTCCTACTTTGAAGCTGTAAGTTCCTGAAATGAAAAGTTTTAGAAGGAGTCTGAACTTTCATAAAGTATACCATCAACGACTGGCAAGGCAGTAATTTTTTTGGAAGTATAGAAGCTTCACGAATTGAAAAAGGTTCCACAATGAGTTTCTTGCTCCTTGGTAGACTAGAAACCCGTTGGAAAAGGGTCCTACATTTGTAAACAAATATCATAATGAATATTTACTATGATATTAAGAAAACGAGAAAAGAGAGGCATGCATTTAGGGTATCTGTGGAAAATGAAGAAGAGAAATGTCTCTATAAAAAATACATAAAAAGAAACTTTTCTTTCTTGCATACCTATGCCCAAGGAGCCGTAAAAAAAATACCTCAAATTAGCTTTCGAACACCTCAAATTCGACTTTGTTTTTTTTTCTTCTCTTCTAGGAATTAGAAACTTAACCTAATTCTTTTGCTTATTGTGACCAAAAAATGTATGATTCTGCTTCGAATTCTCGCATTCATCCTTACTGTTTATTTACATGATTTCGAAAAATTGATACCATTACGCGCACTTGGGTTAGGGTTCTCATATGGCATATCAAATTTGGTGGGCGATTCAAATCCTGTTCTCCACCACTGACAAGAAAATAACATTAAAAAAAAATGGTTGCGTTCACGCCTGAAGAGGTCCGCAATTTGATGGAAAAGCCATCGAACGTCCGTAACATGTCGGTGATCGCTCACGTTGATCACGGCAAGTCTACGTTGACTGATTCTTTGGTTCAAAGAGCCGGTATTATTTCTGCTGCTAAGGCCGGTGATGCTCGTTTCATGGATACCCGTGCTGACGAACAAGAGCGTGGTGTCACCATCAAGTCCACTGCCATCTCTTTGTTTGCTGAGATGTCTGAAGACAACATGAAGGATGTTAAGGAACCCACTACGCACCCTGACTTTTTGGTCAACTTGATTGACTCTCCTGGTCACGTTGACTTTTCTTCCGAAGTTACTGCTGCTCTTCGTGTCACTGATGGTGCTTTGGTTGTCGTTGACACCATCGAAGGTGTCTGCGTTCAAACTGAAACCGTGCTTCGCCAAGCTTTAGCTGAACGTATCAAGCCTGTTGTCGTTGTTAACAAGGTTGACCGTGCTTTGCTGGAACTTCAAATTTCCAAGGAAGAACTCTACCAAAACTTTGCTCGTGTCGTTGAATCTGTCAACGTCGTTATCTCTACCTATTACGACAAGGTCCTTGGTGACTGCCAAGTTTTCCCTGATCAAGGTACTGTCGCTTTTGGTTCCGGTCTCCACGGTTGGGGTTTCACTATTCGTCAATTTGCCAACCGTTATGCCAAGAAATTCGGTATCGACCGTAACAAGATGATGACTCGTCTTTGGGGTGAAAGCTACTTCAACCCTAAGACCAAGAAGTGGTCCAAGTCTGCCGTTGATGCTGATGGCAACGAAAACCAACGTGCTTTCAACATGTTCATTTTGGACCCTATCTACCGTATCTTCGATGCCGTTATGAACGGCCGTAAGGACGAAGTTTTTGCACTCTTGACCAAGCTTGAGGTCAACCTCAAGCCCGATGAGAAGGAACTTGACGGTAAGGCTCTCTTGAAGGTTGTCATGCGTAAGTTCTTGCCTGCCGCTGATGCCCTTTTGGAAATGATTGTCCTTCACCTTCCCTCTCCCAAGAGGGCTCAACAATACCGTGCCGAAACCTTGTATGAAGGTCCCATGGATGATGAGTGTGCTGTTGGTATTCGCAACTGCGATCCCAAGGCTCCTCTTATGGTCTACGTTTCTAAGATGGTTCCCACCTCCGAACGTGGTCGTTTCTATGCCTTCGGTCGTGTCTTCTCCGGTACTGTCCGTTCCGGTATGAAGGTTCGTATTCAAGGTCCTAACTACACTCCCGGTAGAAAGGAAGACCTTTTCATCAAGGCCATCCAACGTACCGTTCTTATGATGGGTTCTAAGATTGACCCCATTGAAGACTGCCCTGCTGGTAACGTCATTGGTTTGGTCGGTATTGACCAATTCTTGGTTAAGTCTGGTACTTTGACCACCTCTGAGGTTGCTCACAACATGAAGGTCATGAAGTTCTCTGTCTCTCCCGTCGTCCAAGTCGCCGTCGAAGTCAAGAACGGTAATGACTTGCCTAAGCTAGTTGAAGGTCTCAAGCGTCTTTCCAAGTCTGACCCTTGTGTCATGTGCAAGACCTCGGAATCTGGTGAACACATTGTCGCTGGTGCCGGTGAATTGCACTTGGAAATTTGCTTGAATGACTTACAAAACGACCATGCTGGTATCCCTCTCAAGATCTCTCCTCCCGTTGTCTCCTATCGTGAGTCTGTTAGCGAACCTTCCAGCATGACTGCCTTGTCCAAGTCTCCTAACAAGCATAACCGTCTTTTCATGACCGCTGAACCTATGAGTGAAGAACTCTCTATGGCCATTGAGACTGGTAAGATTAACCCTCGTGACGATTTCAAGGCTCGTGCTCGTGTCATGGCCGATGAGTACGGTTGGGATGTTACCGATGCCCGTAAGATCTGGTGCTTCGGTCCTGAAACCACTGGTGCTAACCTTGTTGTTGACCAATCCAAGGCTGTTGCTTACTTGAGCGAAATCAAGGACTCTGTTGTTGCTGCCTTCCAATGGGCTACTAAGGAAGGTCCTATCTTTGAAGAGAATTTGCGTTCTTGCCGCTACAACATTCTTGATGTTGTTTTGCACGCTGATGCTATTCACCGTGGTGGTGGTCAAATCATTCCTACTGCTCGTCGTGTTGTCTACGCTTCTACCCTTTTGGCTCAACCTATTATTCAAGAGCCCGTTTTCTTGGTCGAAATCCAAGTTTCTGAAAGCGCTATGGGTGGTATCTACTCTGTTCTTAACAGAAAGCGTGGTCAAGTTTTCGCTGAAGAGCAACGTATTGGTACTCCCTTGTACAACATTAAGGCCTACCTTCCTGTCAATGAGTCCTTCGGTTTCACTGGTCAGCTTCGTCAAGCTACTGGTGGTCAAGCTTTCCCTCAATTGGTGTTCGATCACTGGGCTCCTATGAGCGGTGATCCTACTGATCCTACTTCTAAGCCTGGTGCTATTGTTGCTGAAGCTCGTAAGCGTAAGGGTCTTAAGGATAATGTTCCTGAATATACTGAATATTATGATCGTCTTTAAATTATCTAGTTTTGGGCTTAACTTAAGTGAATAAATTTTGTGCATTTTGAATCTAAATAAAAATAGTTGAAAATACTTTAAGTCTTTTGTGCAGTAGTTTTTGTTTTAATATAAAAATAACCAGCCACATATTAATCATTGCTAACCTCTTATTTCCTTCTGTACGTGACCCTAAAAAAATATTGTATTAACAATATTGATATGATGTCTGTCCTGCTTGTTAGGGTGTATACCTCAGCATGTTGGAAAACATTTTGTAATGAACCAACTAGTTGTTCACCTAACTACTTTCTGGTAATATCCTGTGGCTTTATATATAAACAAGCTTGTTTTTCTTCAGAAAATAAATTCAGTAAAGCCTTCACATCTCTTTGGAACTGAGAAAGAATGAGTTCCCAACCAGACTCACGAGAAAATGAGTCTCAGACGAATGAAATTACGCGATCTCAAAAAATGAGTCTTCCTACGGATGGTCCTGGAGGGAAGTTGGACGTTTCTGTCGAGAAGAAACCGTCGAGTGAACCTGAACAATCTAAAACGAATTCACAGAGTGAGGGGATCAAGGAAGTTCGTGTGCAAGATACTGATGCATCAAATCAGGCTCTAGAAGTTCCTGAAAATATGCAAGCTCCAGTATCTGACGATAAAGTTAAGGAAGAGCTCCCGGCTATTAAAGTGGTTAAAGATGAAAAACCGAAAAGCAAGTATGATAGCGAAGTATTATTTGAAAGAAACGAGCGTCTTGTGGATTTTTGCAGGAAATATCTCCCTGGGCTAAGTACAGAAGCCCTTGATCTTGCGTTGAGATGGAAAGAAATCTTTATTCAGTACTTCTCTGACTCACGCTTGGTCCTTCTGACCGGTTTATTATCGTTTTTATTCGGCTACTTTAGGTTTGGTTTTTTGAGTCTATTCGTCGTCATGGCTATTTGCATTCAGTATCATAGAATAAGCAGCCGCCGTGTACGTATGAGCTTTCGTGATGATTATACCAGATACCTTGCTTTCCGGAGATTGGAGAGTAACCCAGAAAGTGTGACATGGCTAAACACTTTCTTGCAACAATTCTGGTACATTTTTGAGCCTTCTTTGAGTACTGCGGTCATTGAAATAGCCGATCAGGTTTTGTCCGAAAACATTCCTAATTTCCTTGACTCAATGGCTTTATCGAGTTTTACTCTTGGTACAAAATCTCCTCGTATTGAATATGTTCGCTCATATCCAAAGACCGAAGAAGATGAAATTATGATGGATTGGAAGGTTTCGTTTACTCCTGAGGACCTAAGTGATTTAACTGGTCGCGAAATTGCTTCCCGAGTCAATCCGAAGATTGCTTTGGATATTAAGATAGGAAAGAGTGTCGCTAGTGCAAAAATGCCTGTTCTTGTGGAAAATGTCTCTTTTTCTGGTCATCTTCGTGTTAAGGTTAAACTTATCGATGAGTTCCCTCATGCTAAAAATGTGGGTATTACTTTCATTGAAAAGCCTGCTTTCTCTTATGTACTCAAACCCATCGGAGGTGATAAGCTTGGATTTGATATCAACAATATTCCAGGACTCACTTCGTTTATTAATGATCAAGTTCACGAGAATTTAGGACCTATGATGTATAGTCCTAATGTATTTGAATTGGACATCCAGTCATTGGTAGGTTCCTCCGATCTTAAAGTTGCTATTGGTGCTGTAGAAATTCATTTAAAGCGTTGTGAATCTTTGAAGGGTGACGTCCTCGGTTCTATTGACCCATATGTTGTTATAAAGAATTCATTCGGAAAGAAAATTGGTACTTCTAAGACTGTTCAGAATTCCACTTCTCCTACTTTTAATGAAACGTTTTATGCTATTATCAACTCATATGCTGAGAACTTAATTCTTGAGGTTTACGATTTTAATGATCTTCGCAAAGATAAACTGATTGGTTCCGCTACTATTCCTCTTTCAGCTTTAGAAGCCATGCCTGCTTCGAACGATGTCAAAACACCCGTTATTTTGAATAACAAACACCGAGGAACTTTGATTTACGATACTAAGTTCTATCCCACGGTTGATGTTGACGAAGAAGCTTCTGAAAAAATTGAGGGACCTGGTATCGTACAATTCACTGCCCATCAATGTAAGGATTTGAGTAAGGACCCTTCTAAACGTCACACTGCATATGCCAATTTAATCATTAATGACAAAATTATGCACACTACTCGCAAAATCAAGAAGAATAATAATCCTTCCTGGGATGAGTTTTGTGGTACTGTTGTTCCCAATGGTGAAAAAGCAATGGTTGGCGTTCAGGTTTTTACAGATGACCACAGTCGTCCGTTTGGTACTATCAATATGAATCTTCAAGAATTGGTTTCTGCTGCTAAAAAGGGTTTAAGCTGGTTTCAGTTCCCAACCGCTAATGGTGGAAGAGTTCGATTATCAGCAACATGGAAGCCTATTGAAATGTCTGTTGGTGACCCTGGTTCTCTAGTTGTTGCTCTTCCTATAGGTGTTATGCGCATTCACGTCCGTTCATGTAATAGCTTGCATTCGAAGCTTCCCGGTAAAAAATGCGATGCTTACGTCCGTGCTCTCTCCTACAGCATGGAACAAGGTCGAACAGTGGTAATTAAGGATAGCTTAAATCCATACTGGGATGAATATGTTTATGTTCCTGTCATGACAAAACATGACACTTGCCAGCTTCAAGTTATGCAATATGAATCTAATGGCGCTGATACCGTTATTAGCAGTCTCTCTATTCCTGTGTCTAAATTCATTCAGCAAGGCGAAAACGGATCATTCCTTGAATATCATGAGCCCCAAGAGCTTACCACTAATTTGACTTCATTACGTGGCTTACAAGGCAAATCCAGTATTACTTATAGATATGACTTTTATCCTTTGGCTTCTACCTCTGAACAAAAAGCTCCTCAAAATTCTCCATCGGATAAAACACCATCTGTGGTCGCTACTAGCAAAGAGACTTTGGAAGCTAAACCTGAGACCGAAAAGAATCCTGTTGCAAAGAAGCAACCCGCTAAACAGATTTCCGAGCTTTTATCTCCTCCTGAAGATGTGGGTGACTGTCTAAAGTATAACTCTGGGTTTTTGGCTTTTGATATAATTTCATGCCAACTTTCTGGTAATTATAAATTGGCAATCTTCCTTGACGATCTCCCTCATCATATTTATATGTCCCCAGACTTAAAAGCTCACAATGGCAGTATCATTCATGAGCTTGGTCGCACATTTATCAGGCAACTTCAATTTTCTGAATGCTCTTTCAAACTTTTAGACGGAGAAAAGATTATTGGCTCTCAAACCTGTTCTACTAAAAAATTAGTAACAGAGGGTTCTTCAAAACCTTTCAAGTTAGCTTTCGATAGAAACGCTTCCTTTTCGATTGCTTTCAGATTTACACCAGTAGTGGTGGAACTGGATGAAACCGAGAAGTATGAAAACATGGGAAAAATGATTGTCGATATCCTTAATGCTACTGATCTTGCTAGCGCTGATTCCAATGGTAAATCTGATCCTTTCGTTTTGTTTGAGCTCCAAGGCGAGGAAGTATTCCGTACGAAGACTATCAAGAAAAACCTTAATCCTGTTTTCAATGAAGGATTTGAGGTTGAGCTTCCTTGCAAACAAACAAGCCATTTTGTCGCCAGAGTTTTTGACCGAGATTTTGGAAACAAGGATGATCCTTTAGGAAACTGCCTTGTCGATTTAAGTAAACTTGAGCAGCGCCAGTATACAAGTTTTGAGTTACCTCTCGATAGTAATCAAGGAATCTTAAACTTGAGAATTTATTTTGATCCTCGATGGGTATTGCGTTCCAAACGTGCAGGCAGCTCTTCTTTTGCCGAGGATATATTGGGACAGACTGCCCAACTAATGGCTAAGCCATTAGAGGGTATATCTTCTCTTAGTGAAGCTGCCTTTGGTGGAATAAATGCTGCTGTTGACGGAGTTACATCTGTTGCTCAAATAACCAACAAAATGCGCAAAGGGTTCACGCGTGGTTTAAAGAAAGACAAATGATGTCTACACGTTACCTTGCAGCATATTTGAGATGTTTTAAGAAATGCTTTAATCATATAACGTTTTTAGTTTAATATATATAATTTTTTTTGACTTGCTGTAACAGAAAGCTACAATATATATATTTACTGTAACTCCATAATATCATAACCAGTAAAATAAAAGTAAATTTCAAAGGATGTCACGGATTTAGAAAAGATTCAAATGCCATTTAACATACAGATTCAATTAGCAGAAGTTAAGAGATTATGATTTGAATAGGGAATTGACATATACATGAGCCCATAAGAGCATAAGCATACAGGGATGAAGAAAATATAGTATAATAGAGTAAAAGACTGAAATCGTTACTTTCAAGGATATATGTAGGATATGTCATATGTTTCGCAGCTGATTCCAAAAAATGATGCGGGCTTTGTTTTTTTTTGTGATTACAAAAGGGAGTTAATTTTTTCACATAAGGGGCTTATACAGACGTCTATAAGACTCCCAAGTAATCTTCTTTCATAGTAGCAATGGCAAACTATAAAAAAGGTTAGTAGATTTAACAAATAAGATTTTTGAGAGACATACAATTTCAGTAGCATCCGTTCTAGTACCGACTATTTTTAATCGAACATTGGATCCTCGTTCGATAACCTGATCTTCGCCTGAATAATTTGGGGGATTGGCAGCAGGGTCAAACTTCATGTCTGGAGGTACAAGGTGCGATGAGACAAACACACTCAAAGGACCTATATCGGCAAAGAACCCCATCTTATTAACAGTAGTAACGACGGCATCTACCACTTCGCCTCTAAATGGTCTCCATAAGACCGCTCGATATTTTACCTCAAACTCAGCATAACCTTGACCTGGAACTACGCGTCCTTTGTCAATATTTATAGTATTGCTGTCAAGTACGCATATAATATAACCATATTGTCCAGAACACGTTCCTTCAACATCTGCCAAAAGCTTTGCTTTTAAATAGTCCTGCATCCGAGGGCCAAAGTAGCTTGGATGTAACGTGATCGTAAGAGAAAGTTCTTTTAAGAAGAAAGGCATGTCGTCAATTTTCTATATTACTGATTTCAAACCCTCAGACTCTCTAGAAACTTCTTACTTTATGGATTGTTACCTATTCAATGAAATTGAACAATAATGCTTTCAATTCTATAGGGCCACCAAACCAATCATTAAAAATTAGTCATAAAGTTACTATACACGTAAAAAATACCACGATTTCAGGCCCTTTTGAGTGTTTTCTTGAAGAACTCAAGAAGATGCTCTCGAATCGTGCTGTTGTCTCCATTACCTTCTTTTCGTAATATAACAAAAAGTATTGTTATAGAGAGTAATATTACTATGGAAAAACTTAATAACAAAATTGAATACCATGACAAGAGATCAAGTATCTTTTCTATTCTTCAGTTGTTTTCTTCTTTAATATTTTACAGTGTATATACTATTCTCGGATTCAAAGAGACCTCTTTATTATTTATGAAAGCTCTATTTTATTATTAGTACAGAAGCAAAAAGTCTTTTCATGAATATCACTGATAATTTAAACAAAAATGCCGGAAAAGGAAATAAAGCAAACATGTTTTACGTAGTCATAAATATATGATGCGTCGTTGTCAAAACGATGAAGGGAAACCATGATAGCCATGCATTTCGGGACAGATTTTTGTGCTTTAAATAGTCTATTTAGGCATACATCATAGACAATCAAGTAGCAACATTATTCTTTAATGGTTTAGTCTCGCAAAACGATATCTTTAGGCTTATTGTCACGGAAGTACTTCTTCATAACTTCTTCAATGATCCAGCAAGCTCCATAGTCAATCACCATAGTAGATAGCAATTGTATTTGAAAATTAAAAGGAAGTTTTACAAGTTGGAGTTTAGAATTCAGTTCGGGAATAAACTCTGTAACGCCAGCAATAGCAACAAATGCAGTTCCCAAAAGTCCGTAATACATGGCTTTGTTTTCACTTAAAGCTTCACGGAAAGGACGTCCTTGATAGTTGACTGCAAATGTTGATACTTGTTGAATCAATTGCAAAAGGTAGATTGCGCTGTTCAATAATGAGGGCTGAAAGCTTTCTTCCAAATCAACATTTTCCAAAGGATCCTCATATACATACACGCATCTTGTAATATAGATCAGTGTAATCACGTGGACAATAAATTGCGCCAATACAGATCCAATGATATAAGTGTTGAATATACGGTGCTGAGGTCTCTCTTTCGAAAGTGTCTCCATAGGTTTAGCCCTTGATACACAATAAAAACAAACGGACATAAGCATACCAGAAATTGTATACTGAGTATCACCGAATTTAATACCGTCTAAGTGAAGAACAGAAAGAGAATAAGCAGTAATCAAACAATTAAGAGCCAGAATCTTGTGCAACTGAACAAGCGCAACCAGAGTGCAACGTCCTTGACGAACGATGTTAATGACAGAGTTGGTCACTGCTAATTTGGATGTAATCGGAGCAGCAACAGAAGCATCGCCCAATTTAATCTTCGGTGCATCATCATCTGAAGCCTCTGCCATTGTGTCAAACATTTTATTAGCCAAATTGGCACGTTTTTCAGCAGTGCGCTCGGTTTCTGTCAGTCCGGTATCACCTTCCTTCTTTTCTTTCAAACCATCCAAATATTTAGTCAAGTTTTCTTGAGTCTTTTCGCGGTGAGGATTATTAGGTCCAGGAGGGAACGCATGACACAAAGCTGGAGGAACAGGAGGAGGGGGAAGGTTGAAGCGATGGGAAAGTTGGATCTGCTTCTCGTACACGGACATTAAATTGCTCATGCGAGCCCGTTCCTGCATCTGCATCATATCTTCTTCAGAAGCGTTCAATAATGCAATACCAACATGAGATTGTTTAAGAGCACCAACATCATTCGTTCCATCGCCGCACATCAAAGTGACATAGTCGTTGTCTTTCAAAGTAGCAATCATTAGCTCCTTCTGAGCAGGTGAAACACGAGCATATACCCATGCATGTGTCAATACAGACAACAATACATTGGGGTCTTCAATCTCAGAAAGAGCCCGACCAGTGACACAAAGGTCAAACTTCTTATATAAAGAAGCGTCCAAAGTCTTTGAGCAATCCATAGGCATAGTTACAGCATCATCAACACTCTTCCATTCCATGGTTTTTCCAGAGGTTTCATTGACGTCCAAAATTAAAGTAGGTTTTTCAACGATACCAACTTGTTCGGCAACGTAGACAGCAGTTAATGGATTATCACCGGTGATCATCATGCACCTGTGAGATGAGTTATTTAACATTTGAATTGTAGCTTTAGCATCTTCCTTTAAAGGAGAGTTGAAAACCAAAAAACCTGCAAATTCCAAGCCAGATTCTATTTCTTCACGTGTTAGATCGGTTACCTTATTTTCTGACACAAAGTTCTTGAAATACTTGCTGGCAAGAGCCAAAACACGAGATCCTTTACGACCGTATTCTTTGTAAACCTTCTCATAATTTTCAGGGACCTTATTCAACATGGTAGCAATTACTTCAGGAGCACCTTTAACGGATACAAATGTTCTATGATTACCACCAGCGACACGTACATTCGCAACAGAGGATTGCCGTTTCAAGGCGGACGAGAATTGAAAGTTACGAGTAATTTGAACCTTCCCTTTATGGAAGATTGAAGATTCAGGAGGGATAACAACATTATTCTTACTTACTGACCAGCCCAAAGCTTCGACGGTAGCTTTTTCCATAGGATCACCAACAGTTTTAGGGGGTTCTCCCTCTTGTTCTAACAACACTAATGTATGCGCGGTAGCAATAGCCAATTCGGTGTTAGTAGGGATACTTTCCAAAGTATCAAGGCGAGAAGGATCTTCTTTGTTTAAGCCAGAAACACCTTGAACGACCATATGTTCTTCAGTTAAAGTACCAGTTTTATCAAAACAGCAAATGTCGACATGTCCAGCTACTGGAATACGGAAAGGCTCAGTACAGTAAATGTAATACTTGGACAAAGCAGCCAATGAAGCATTCACTGCTAACGAAAGTTCCATAGGAAGTTCAGAAGGGACGACGGACGTAATAATCATAATACAGTCTAACATAAGCTTATAGCGGCTTCTCTCCGTTTGACTACCAATATGCCAAACGTAACCTGAAGCAGCAATTGCAAACACCATCAAAAAGAGAATAAAGTAAAGCTTTTCCCAATTATTTTCGGTAACCTTTTCAGATGAAAAAACCATGGTACGGACAAGAGAACCCTGGCTTGTTTCAAAACCAGTACGAAGTACAAGCGCAGGGACACCACCATCGGGAGTTTGAATTTTTGAGAATTGAGAAGGAGTCACTTGAAGAACCCGGGTACCACCATTCAAAACCGCATTTTTGTCAACATCGCCATAATCTATTATAGCCTCCTCTGGACGCAATTCAATAGATTCTTTTACCAAAGGAGTAGACTCACCAGAAAGCATAGCCTCGTTGACTACGCAGACTCCGGAAAGTAGAAGCATGTCGCAAGGAAGTCCGAGATCTTCTTTGGTGTGTACAACGGACACAATGTCGTTGGGCAAAAGATCCTCAGTTGAAATAGCCATCCATTTCTTGTTACGGTATACTTGAATATCATACGCCTGAATACTCATGGTACGGAATTCAACCAAAGTACGTTGACGTTGCCAGACGACTGAACATTCAAGAGCTACAATCATAAACATTGAGAAAAGAGAAAATTTCCAATATTCATCTAAACACCAAAGAACGCAACAAAAAATTTGAAAAACAAAGAAAGGAGCAACCGCATGTTCTTTAAATAAACTAGCAAATGAGGGAATAGGGATATCGAAGACATTTCTACCATATTGACACATATACATTTCCTCTTGAACCGAATTCAGACCAGAGCTATTCTTTAAAACGCCAATGGTAAGAGGAAAATCCATAGGAAAAGTTACGTTGGTAAAATGGTTTTCAGCATTCTTATATAAGTAGCGCTTTTTTTGGAAAACGAATGAATACTGGATGTGTTGACCATCAGGAAGAATCGTTTTCTCAATTGGTTCCACGCTACTGCTATCTCCAGATTTGCTAGGAATCACCAGAATATGCGAAGCATGGTCTACAGAATTGGTCTTTTTGGAAGTCAAAAAGCAATACACGCGAGTACTCCACTCGCCGATTAGCCAGACCAATACATTCAACGTTCCAGCAGCAATGTAAGTTAAGTAGCGAACTTCATCGGAATATAAATGATTCTTATAAACATATGCGACATAAGGATAAACGAACAAGGCAAATGGCCAAATGTACAAATGAAACAATGCGGGAAGCTTTATATAAAGCTGCCCAGACTTGATGTCTGGACTACTCACCAAACCAGAATTTCCCATGAGAAATCCTTCTTTTTTTGTTCCACTGAAGCAATTCACTTGTTCAGTTGGTGAATCGTTCTTAGAAGGTAGCGCTGTACTGTCAGTTAATAATATATCCTTGATTTTCGATAGTATTATATAATATTTCTTTCTAGCAATAACGAGATTAGGAAACCTCCAAAGTAACTAGATGTGAACGTAGTCTACTTGAACTTTACTAGTATTTATTCATAATTTATCTAAACTAAGAAAAGGGACCATTGACCTTTTCCCTTATTTGACGTATGTAAACCTAATACTCATTAACGATTATAATTCGGATTTTTTTATGCGAGTTCTATTACTTTTTCTATCGTTCATCCTTTAATAATCTCCTTCTTTACGTATAATTTGGTGAATTCTGTGCTCTAACTACTTATTAAACCGCTTTTCTGACCTTGCATATTGTATGATTGTCTAAGCGAAATTATCAAGATTCATTTATTGTGGAATGTATTACGAAACATTAATTGGAATGAAGCTTACACCAACTGGAACGCAGAGAAAGCCTGTCTTGAAATCTATCTTAATATCTATCTTCCTTTTGGTCACTTTAGTTTTCTTGAAATATGGCGCCAACAAGAACTCTTTACGAAAAAACTATCAAGAGCCTTTGGATTTAGACGACATTATATTGCAAAAGTTTCGACCTAAGTATAAGCAAATTGATTGGATTTACAATGAAAAGTATAGTGATACGTTTTTAGTGAAAGAGAACGAGTCTTTATATCTTCGTGATCCTTTTGATTTAAATGAACTGTTATTTTCTGACAGTGATCTTGTGTATAAGGATCAACGTATCGTTTATGACGGATATTCTGTTTCTGCAGACGCTCGATATGTTCTATTAAGTGTGAACAAAACTCAGAGATGGAGGCATTCTTTTTTTGCTTCTTATTATTTGTACGATACCATAGAAAAATTTGTGAGTCCGCTTGTTCCTGAGGAAGAAAATCTGCGCGTAAGCTTGGCTGTTTGGTCCCCTACAGGACATCGATTGGTAAGTAAATACTTATTATGATATGTATTAATCACTAATTCTTCCTTTCTATAGGCCTTTGTGTATGAAAATAACATACATGTACTCATGGGAAATAGGGAAATTATCACCCTTACGGTTGATGGAAGCGAGAGTGTCTTTAATGGGTTGTCCGATTGGATTTATGAGGAAGAAGTCCTCTCAAGCCCTTCCACAATATGGTGGTCTCCAGATGCTCGTAAGTTGGCATTCCTCAGGCTAAATGAAAGTGCTACACCGGTTTATCAGTTTCCGTTATATACTACTGAAAGTGATACTTCAAGTTATGAATTTAATTACAATAGAAACATTCAAATAAAGTATCCGAAAGTTGGTCAACCGAATCCAACTGTTTCGTTGCTATTTACCGATCTGGAATCTGATGATACATATTCGTTGCATTCTTGGAATGACCAAATTTTCGAAGAGACTGTGGTACAAAATTTGCTCTGGGTCAATGACTCAAGCGCTCTTGTCCAATTTACCAATCGCAACAGTACTTGCAAAAAAGCAGATTTATTACACTTAGAGACAAAAAAGATTCACTCAGTTCTTAGTGAGTGTCTTACTGATGGGTGGTTTGAGGTGCAACAATCTGCAAAGACGCTGCCTGAGGACAATCCAAGATATCAAGTATGGGCCAACGGATTTTTTGATATTATGCCTTATCAGGATTACAATCATTTAGCTTTCATTCCTTTTAACAAATCATCCCCCGTCTTTTTGACTTCCGGTACTTGGGACGTTACCGAAGGGCCGCTATCAATAGATGTTTCTCGAGGATGCTTATATTTCATTGGAACATTGAAGGATTCTTCAGAACGCCATTTGTACTATGTTTCTTTGGATGATATGAGAGTACACAATGTTACTGATGATGGTGTACAAGATGGTTACTACTCGACTAGCTTTTCACCTTCAGGTAATTTTTATGTATTGAGTTATCAAGGTCCCAAAGTTCCTTGGCAGGAGCTTCGTTCTATTCAGCAAAGCAACTTTACGGTCCCAATTGAGGATAATGAACGTTTACATGAATTGTTGGCTTCTTATAATCTACCGCAAATCAAATATGGCAAACTCAATGTGAATAATACTTTATTACCTTATATGGAGCGAAAGCCCACAAATTTCAATCCTTCCAAAATATACCCTGTTTTATTTTTTGCTTACGGTGGGCCTGGATCTCAACAGGTATCCAAACTCTTCCGTATAGACTTCCAGACTTATCTAGCTTCTCATCCAAATTTTGAGTATATTGTGGTTACTGTTGATGGCAGAGGAACAGGATTTAATGGAAATGGTTTTCGTCAATCTGTATACCAAAACCTAGGTGCTTTGGAAGCGATGGACCAAGTGAGTGCTGCTGAACATTGGGCACAGTTTCCTTTTGTTGACCAAAATAAAATAGCTATTTGGGGCTGGAGTTTTGGTGGTTATTTAACCTTAAAAACATTGGAAGCTTCCAACGTGTTTTCTTATGGTATGGCAGTCGCCCCTGTTACGGATTGGCGTTTGTACGACAGTATTTACACGGAGAGATATATGAACCTTCCAAAATTTAATAAAGATGGTTATGAGAGTTCGAAAGTGCATAATTATGAGATGCTTAAGGAGAAAAAGCGGTTTTTAGTTGCACATGGCACAGGTGATGACAATGTGCATTTTCAACACATAATGCATCTTATGGATACATTGAACCTTGCGAACTGTTACAATTATGATATGGCTGTTTTTCCTGATAGCGCCCATTCTATCAGCTATCACAATGCTAGTCTTGCTATATATCATCGTTTGAGTGAATGGATCTCTATGGCTTTTCAGAACCACAGACTATGATTTCGCAGTTTTTCCGTTCAAAATTCAAAATTCATATAAGTCGAAATTTTTTTTGACCAAACTCTTTGGTGCTGCGTAGCAACGAGACAGTGAACTTTTTTGTCGTTTCCAAGGTTTGATTATGGAGTCCAAGAATCCCGGTTTAGCTGTTCCAAGAGGATTATTTTTTTGTTATATTATTTAAGAATTAGTCCCTGAAAGAAATACATTGACACGCAACTCTCGTTTGTTTATGATAAATACGCCGTAATGACTTGATTTATGTGCTGGAGTTTCATTTAGTAATTGAAATCCTGTTAATTGGCCCCTTTATATTCAATGCTCGATAATATCAGTATACTATTGATATGCAATCATCCAAAGTACCTAGTAAATCTTAGTATGTAAGCTATGTGATGATTGTGTTACAGATATAGTATCAAAGAGTGGATGGATCTATGTTGAAAGACTACTTGAACTTTTTTTAGCTATATGGGCTTAACTGGAGAGAAATCTAGGCTATGGTTTGCTTGAATCTTTTTATAGGTAATATATGAACCTCAAAATCATTGAATATATGTAAAGAACTAACAGTAGATTTTACCATAGTAGAGAATGCTATGAGAAAACGAAATCTCAACCTTTAGTTAGCGATTCTATAATAAAGATGATTATCTCAATGGAAGTTCACTAAACTTACTAATTATTATTTCTTGTTGGATACAATTTGAGTAATAAATGCTCAAAACTCAACTAGTTCTTCTATTACTAGCTACGTATATAATATAAAAATATTATTTGAAATAAATCCTAAGGTCTTTCCTATAGAAGAAAGAGGAATAATTTGTTTGTTAGAAATATCTATAAGAAAAAAAGAGGAAAAGGAAGCATGGAAAAGGTAGCAGGATTGATATCAAAGGATACTGTTCGGTGGGTGAGCTCTATAGTACAGGGAAGACTTAAATGTTTGGATGTGCGAGCACGAAATGAGTTTCAAAAACAACATATATATGGATCTGTGAATATTCCTAGTGCTAGTATTGCAGGTTGTTGGTTTCAACTGCCAGCGAAGCAAGAAGGATTTGTTGTCTTAGAACAAGATGGGTGCTATATTGACGATGATGAAGGGAGTTCGTGCGCTGAGCAACTACAGCTCAAAGGCTGGAAAATTGAAGGATCAATCCGTGCTAGCACGGAGCTTTGGCAATGGATTGAGCAAAAGGGCTGGATGGAACAAGGAGAAAATAGGAGAGTATTATTTGATCCCAGTCCTCATCTTAAAGAGACTATGCCGATGATTGAGGAGCGCCTAAATAACCCAGAGGCACGAGTGCTGGATGTCGGATGTGGATCCGGAAGGGACTTGGCTTGGTTGTGCTCGAGAGAAAGCAAAATCCGGTATAAAGTTACAGGCGTGGATGCAGAGAAACGAGCTATTTATAGATTTTCAAGTTTATTTGAAACATTAGGGCTTAAGGACTGTATCGAACATAGACAAATCGCTAAGTTGGATCCTGTAGGCAAATGGAAGTGCTACAATAAAGAAGGAAAGAGAGATTTAAATATTCCAGAGCTCTCAACTTCAGAACTTTTAAAACTATTTGGAACATCCCTGGCTACAAAATCTGGTCAGCAGGATTTAAAGTATGACTTGGTCGTGCAAATTCGATTTTTGCATCGATTGCTCTTAACCCAAACAGACCAGTTACTTTATGACAATGGATTCCTGTTTCTTTGTACTTTTGTAAATGATGGCATCCATAACTATGAGTATCCCAAAGGTCAAGAGCATCGGCTCGAGCTAGGGGAGGCTGCAGAACTCGTACGGTCTTCATCACCTGCCATGAAAATTCTAAAAGAAGAGATAGGTTTTATTGAAGATGGAAGACCAGTTCAAGTTTTACTTGCTCAGAAGCAAGTCAATGCTCCCTAAGGTGTTCCTCCATACTATATACAACAAGAGATCGTCCTAAAAAGGGACACTGTATTAGGAGCTTTACAATCGTTGAATACATAAAGGAAATTCCAACCAACTATGAATGAAGACTTCATCTTCCATAGAGCCCATTCTTTCTATCCATAGCACTTTTTGGCTTGTGCTTGTTGTATCACACGAGTAGCAATGACTTGTCCTGAGGAAATTAAGTTATAGAATCTTTAATAGAATTAATTGATGGAAATACTTGTTCAAATACGAAATTAACCCAATTGTCGCCAATTTTCATCCTATCGCATAACGCAGCTTAAGATGATACTTGCTTCTTGAAAGGATGAAGCTTTGCTTGAAAGAATTCTCTGTATTTTTTTATTCTTTTTCTAATTATCTAATTGCTTTACCAAAAATGACTGGCAACACATCAATTTATGTACCTCTACCATCGAAAGTTAATATTGCTTTCAAGTTGACCCCAAAAAACTTGCATTTCCATTCCAAAAATTCCTAGCATAACTCATTAGATCCGAGTGTTCACAAGTTCTTACTGCTAGTTTGCTTATTCTTCTCCCTCATCACTGTATAACTTAATCATACTCCCACTATGCCTTCCTCATCTACGAAACCTTCAATTCTTTTAGTCGGCTCTTTACGCCATGCCTTTAAGGAATGGAAATCTCTTAACGAGTACGCCGACTTAAAGGTATGCCATCCAATTTAGGTACTTATTGAAAACTCTTTGATTTCGTTAACTAGATAGTACCTGCAGAGCTATTATCTGCAATACTTGCTAACATTTACCCTTAGGTATTCTGCGATGAAAGTCGTGAAGTGTTCTATGAACGATGCAAAACTGAGTTTCAAAACGTCAAGGCTATCCTTCGTACCTACAACAGTAAGTTCTTCATGGGTGTATTTGATGAAGATGTCATTCAGCATCTCCCCTCATCTGTGAAATACATCTGTCATGTTGGTGCTGGTTATGAAACCGTCAATGTCGATGCTTGCTCCAAACGTGGTATTCGAGTCGCGAACTGTCCTGTCGCTGTAGACGATGCAACGGCTGATACGGCTATTTTTTTGATGATTGGAGCATTCCGTCGCTTTAATAAAGGTCTCTTTAGCTTACGAGATGGACATTGGAGCCTTAACAATCAGCCTTCTCATGACCCCGAAGGAAAGACACTTGGCATCCTCGGTATGGGCGGCATTGGTAGAACAGTCGCAAAACGAGCTCGTGCTTTTGACATGAATATCATCTATTACAACCGTCGTCCTCTTAGTGAAAAAGACGCTGCCGGTGCTAAGTATGTTCAATTTGACCAGCTTTTGACCGAATCAGATGTCTTGTATCTGAGCTTGCCCTTAAACAAGCACACATACCATATTATCGGCAAAGACGAATTTAAGAAGATGAAGCGAGGCATTGTCATTGTCAATACTGCCCGTGGCCCCGTCATGGATGAGGAAGCTCTCGTCGATGCCTTGAAGGAAGGTATCGTTTATTCCGCCGGACTTGATGTATTTGAGCATGAGCCTCAAGTGCATCCTGGCCTTATTGAAAACCCAGATGTCATCCTTCTTCCTCATTTGGGCACCAACTCCTTGGAAACTCAACATAAGATGGAAGCTTTTTCCATCGAAAACATGAAGAGCGGTGTTCTACATGATAAGTATGTGCTTATGACCCGTTTTTCCTTTTATTAACGTATTTCTAGGCTTATTAGTCCTGTACCCGAACAAAGAGAAATGTAATTCTGAATCCACGTACAAATCCGTGGAATATCGCAATTCTTTTGATCCTTTTACTTTCTTTTTAAATTGCTTCTTGATCACTTATACTCCCTGCTTACTATATGTTATCCTTGAATGATGTTTTACAGTAATAAATTCTGGTTTGCTGTCATAAATTATTAATGTTATTTCATTTCAAAAACTAAACCAACCATCCGTCATGCATTCCTCGAACCAAAACCAAAAGCGCTTCTCATGAGTATATATTCTATAAAAGTAATAGCTTTTCTAGACAACCAACTCATGTGAAGCGCGATCGTACACTAAAACCAAATAAATATGAGAGTAGCGTAGGACATCTTTATAAGCAGTTCAATTCTTCTTTTTCTTGTTCTTGTTTTTCTTTTTCTTAGGTTTCGCAGGTGCATCATTCTTTTCAGTATCTAGAGATATAATATCGCGATCCATATCTGTTGCCTTTCGTTTCTTGGAGCTATCATTATGGGATTTGCTCGGAGTATTTGCTTTGCCTCGAATCATTTTGGATAATCTTTCCTGGTTTCGTCGCTCACGCTCTGTTGTCTCTAATCCCTCCATCTTGTATGGAGCATCAGACTCAGGCTCGTCAACGTTTTCATCTTCTTCGGCGGACTCTTTTTTGGTGTCTTCCAACTCTTTATTAAACAATCCAAAGCTAGCTCTTCCAGCAACGACAGGCTCAACTGTACCTTGCGTTTCACCATTATCCTCAGCAGCCGATATCAAACTTCCATAGCTGGACTCATACTCGAACTTGCAGGCACTCCTGTTGGAAGGAACATTAGAAGCTTCCTTCAATGACCAATGCTCGTCCGTCACAACAGGCTTAGACAATTCCTCTTCTGCTTGCCTAGGATCTATCCCTCGAGCTTTTTGCATAAACTGTCAATTCATAAAGTTAAACATCTTTTCCCTATTGCCGTGACCATACCTTCATAGACATTAGTTTGGACGACATTCTGGCTAATTTTATGGGGAAATTCCCACTGAAATTGTGAAGTCCTTTCTGCTTTGATTTCTTCACATTCTACCTCGGTCAATCCTGGTATACGAAGAGAATAGGGAAGTAGAACGAAACCTAGCGAGGAGTTGAATACTAAATGATTTTTTAGAGGAATAAAAGAAAAGTATAAGATAAGAGAAATTTTCAAGTACTCAGCTGAATTATTTGGTACATGGTCATAAGGAGGTCCCTTAGTTCATAAACAGAGCTTCATCAATATCACTAAAAGGTTCAATAGGCGCAGCAGCTTTGCTGAAAGGTAGACCTTCTTTGAATATATTTCCATTTTTTATGACTGTAGCTCCAGGTATTTCGTACTCTTGATCTTGACAGCGCTGAGACAGAACATGTACTGAGAGTTTGTTTGTCGCTTTACCGTCGTAGTGGATACGATTGATGAAGAAGTCGTAAAATTCTTCCTTCGTGATGGATGACACAATTTCAGCTTGTTTTTCTAATCGAGTATAGTCATAAAAACCATCAGAGGTACGAAGCCAGTACATAGAACTTTCCTCCTTCAAGTTCGTATACTTTTCCAACATAAAATTAATCAAGCTTGCCTTGTGATCATTGAATTCTTTGTCGGAAATCTTTGAGAATGATTCTTTCAAATGATCCAAAAGGGCACGGATTCGTGTCTCCAAATAAGAACTACTTCGTTCACTTTGCACGAAAACAGTCATATACACATAAGGAGTAGACTGGCGAAGAAGCGTAAATACAATATAGCCAAGCTGTTCTTTAGTTCTGAGGATAGAGAAAGAAGGTTCCTTCATAAGTTGACGAGCAAGGCGCGCCAATGCTCCAGACCTTTGATCGTCCATAGGCGCAAGTTGCAAAGCATACATAATAGCTGAATTTTTGTCTTGCTCGTTAGGTACTACTGTCTTATAAATATAATTGCTTCCTTCAGGAAGGACAACTGCTCTTTTACGAGTTAGCTGGGATGCAAATACGGGCTTGGGATTTAGAAGGTTTTGAGCAGTCTCTATAAGTGCTTTGGCATCCTCCTTGACATAGTTTCCATGGACCAAAGCTTCTATGAAAATTTGATCGATGAATTCGCCAATAAACTGGGATATGTTTTCGATGTTTACACTTTTAATGGCTTCTCGAAGTTCGGAGTTCATCCATACAGGGTGCTCTGTCAGCCATGTGAGAACACTACTAGATCTAGGATAAGCCTCCAAAGCATCATAATCCTTAAGTTCCTGTTCAAGTCGATTTTTTATAATATCGAATCTTTGAGAATGAATTTTCAAATCGCGCATAACAGTAATTACCTTCTCCAATAAAACATGTAATTTGTCAGTAAATCCGCTAAGATACAGCGAGACACCGCGACTAGACGGTAATAAGACGAAAGAAAGTCCGGCTAACGCAGCAGGATACGAATATTCATTAAGGGCATCTTCAACAAGTCGAACGTAAAGAGTAGTTATAACGCTGATCTTTGGTGACTTTCTAGCGACAGGAGAAATGAATTGAATAAAGACATTAGCCTTTGGAACCCAGAACGTATCATCCTTCTTATGCCATAAACGAACAAATTCGTCGTTTCGAATTAAGCTAGGAGATTTTGCTTTATCTTTGATAGGCTGTTTCTGTACTTCTAATGACCAAGGGATAAACTCATTTGGGGCGGGAAGATGAAGCTCGCTAGGCGGCTTGCAAGTACGAAGTGAATCTAAGAAAGCTGTATCTAAGGGTTCCACTAGGTACTCTAAACCATAGAACTCCTCTTTTTGATTAAAATCTTTTTCGAGAGAGTGAGAAGATAAAATAACTATGAAATTGTCCGGTCGGAAACAATCAATTACAGCCTGTATACCATCCATGTCAAACTTGGTAAGGACTGAAGCAGAATACAAGATTTTATCTCTAGGATAGTTATGTTGCATTTTGCTTGCTACCGAATGTGCATATTGGGAAGCATATGTCTTTTGACGAGTTTTGAATTGAGCTTCTGACATAATTCGAGTTTCCTCGAAAAGAAAATGGTGAGCTGTTGTGTGGTGGAGCAGTTGGACGTATTCAAAAAGAATACGAATTACTCGCTCATAGTCAGCAAGACCCTGTTCAGTAAGGGAAATGGAGATAACGATGATATCTGCATCTTCCGTGACGGATATGGATCCAGCGACTAAGGATGTTCCTAAACCCAGCTTTTTTAGGTATGCCAAGTACGAACCTTCACCTTCATGTCCCAATAAGTGGCATACATAGTCAGCCGGGCGGCATTCATACTGAGAATACTGTCCAGGGATAGGGAAAAGAATGTCGATTCGGCGAAGATTTTTCACAGGCTTCATATAGCATATTTTACGAAGCTGCTCTTCTTTATAGGGGTTCCCAGGATGCCTTGGTCTAGAAACAGACTTGTTCCTAATAGGTGAAAATAACTTAATAGCCCATTCTTCAAGAGTATCTAATGGTTCACGACCAATGATAACAAGTTTCATCAAATTTGCAGAATAATATTTATCATAAAACTTCAACAACTCTTCACGAACATCGAGACCCATGTCTTTAGGAACATCACCGAGTGTTTTCACATTCCCTGTGTTGAATTTGCTGAACACATGGTCTGGGTGACTTAGGATACCGTATAAACGCCAGAAGCGCCAATCATCAGATTGAAGATTTTTGGAGTGTTCAGAGTCTACAGCCAGAATTTCACGATCCTTGCATTCTTCCAAAAACAAGGGATCAATGAAAAACTGGGCAAAGCGGTCCAATGCTCCATACAATGCGTCATGTGATACTTCGAAATAATAATTGGTGTCGTTGGATGCCGTATAAGCATTTGACATTCCATTATGGGTTTCTAAGTACTTTCTATACTCATTTTCATTTGGATACTTTTTCGTTCCCATAAATAGTAGATGCTCGCAAAAATGAGCTAATCCCAAAAGTTCCTCAGGATTACTTTGGCTTCCAATATGAACATCAAGTGCTGCACTCGCATTATCTGTTTCAGGATCCCGTATTAATAGCACTTCTAAGTCATTTTCTAGTTGTATAAGTCGATATTCCCGATCGTCCAGACTTGGCACTATTTGTTTATCTGCGACTACTTTCACCTGAGAAGCTGCAGTCATGTTTCACTCTCTTATAGGAATATTTCTTCAAAAAAACTAAAAAAAATGAAGGAATAATTCCTCAAAAAAATTCAAATTTGGTACTTTGAAGACAATTGCTTTTCCTACGTTTGAAATACGTGTTATATTTAGCAATTAATGAGCTTGAAGTATTACAGTAAATCCTTATAAGGTGCCCCTTATGCTGCATTGGTAAACAAATATGATAAAATAAAAATTTGCCAAACAAACAGAAAGAAGATGTTACAAGACAAAAACGAGCTTATAAAAAAGACTTTCGAATTACTGTAAGTATATATCTAAATGTTTTTTTGGGAGCAAAGGGAGCTTTATCGTGCAATTCTCCAATAAATAATGTCGCCTGGTTGAACGACATAATCTTTTCCTTTAACAATTGTCTTTCCAGCTGCTTTACAGGCTTCCAATGTACCATATTGCAGAAAGTCCTTAAAGTCGGTAATTTCGCCAGCTACAAACTTTTTCTTAAAATCAGTATGGATAGCTCCAGCAGCGTCAGGAGCCTTTGTATCCAAGGGAACCGTCCACGCTTGGACAATATTGTTTCCAGCTGTAAAGTAATGCATAAGGGAAAGAGCTGAGTATCCAGCTTGGATGATGCTTGGTAACTGACTAGAAACTTGTAATGTGGAGCATTCCTCTTCAAGTTCCTGAGGTGTAAGCAGAAAAAGCTGTTCTTCGAAAATAATAGAGAGAGGAAGAACGGAATCTCCTGGACTAAACTTTTCTACCCAGGATTCAACTTTTTGAAGAGGACCTTTTTTTTTCTGTAAAAAATCATCTTCATCCATATTCACTAGGTATACGACAGGCTTGGCGGTAAGCAAATTGAATGAATTGAGAAACCCAACTTCTTCGTCCGACCAAGAGCACTTAGAAACAGGACAACCATTATCTAAAACGCACTGCAAAACTTTTTTTGCGACTTCCTTTGCTTTAGCAGGTACCTTAGAAGATCGACTTTCTTTCTTAAGGAATGACTCTACGAACTCAGCATCTTTCAAAAGAAGTTCTTCTTGGATAATCTGTAAATCTCGAATAGGATCCACTGTTTCTTCAACGTGAGTTACATCGGGTTCAGGAAATGCTCTAACAAGCTGGAATATGGCGTCCACGGTTCGAATGTTGGACAGAAAAGCATTTCCCAATCCCTGACCTTTACTTGCATTCCGTACTAATCCTGCGGTATCATAAATACTCAATTGTGCTGGAATTCGTTTTGCTGGATTCATTTTATCGCAAAGCAACTCGTACCTGGGATCAGGAACAGGAACTTTTGCAGAAACCGGATCAATAGTGGCGAAGGGATCTGAAATAAAAGTTAGTAATAAAACCATTCTTAGTGAATAAATTTTTTGCTTTTACTCACAGTTCGCCGGTTTGCCAAGAGTCGTCCTGGTGAGCATTTGACTAGGATATTCGAGTTAGTGAAATAGAATCAAGCATAATTTCGAAAAAGTACAAAACCAAATTGGATTCAATATAAAGAAAATGGAGAAACTTCCTTCGTAATATCTCTACTCACTTACAAAAGCGTTGACTTTCCTATATTGGGCATCCCGACAATACCAATTTTTAAATGATTTCCAGGACGTCCCAAACGACGTCGGGATGGTTCTGGCTTTGCAAGAAAAGCTTGGCAATTTGAAAACGATCGAAGGACTTTTGGTCGTGCTGATGCACACCTATTCTGTAACACTATCCTTGTACCAAAGTAATTCATTATAGAAAGCAAATTTCCAAGTCAAAAGCTTCTTCAGTTGGTTTTTATAAAATTCTGGTTAGATTACTAATTAATTACCGTTCAAACGAAGGATTTTTTGGGACTTCATTCAATTTGGTTGAGATGGAGATTCAAATTGGTGATAGACGACAGAACCTATACCAATATGGGGGATTTATAAACATTTTCGATTATAATGTGAATCAATTTGAAAGTGCAGACTCTATCGCCGAAATATATATCCAAGACGGCCAGGTATTCTTTCGCAATATTCAGTCTAGGGCCACATTTCAAAAGCTCCGGTTGCTTCCTTCGCCTAGTGAAAAAAAGCTTTTTTACCATATTCCGTTATATGAAGTATGACTAGACTTGCTATTTCCATAACGATGCCTTCTACTGAGTGAGTGCTAACTTTTAGACACTGTATATTAATGACATAAAAACTATTATTCTACCCGGAAGCTCGAATTCATCTTTTGAGGGTGTTAATAATAGCTTTAAAACTGGAACTACGACTGTAAGATGACGATACTACCAAGATATGTGAAATGCTAATTTCTGATATAGATTCCAAATACTCCACAAAAGCCTTCTCAACCTCAATTATCCTCCCTCACAGAGCCTAGGGTAAACAAGCCGTATATTTTTGACACAAAATCTGAAACCAAGCTTCAACCGGTATGGGGAAAGAAAAGTTCAGCTCCTTACGGCCAGCTCTCGCACATTGCTCCAGAAACAACCACGCTTGATTTAGAAAAAGAATTGTTTGCTCACGACGTTCCAGAATCTCAACCAAATGAAAAGGATTCCAAGGATACCATGGTGAAGGAACCATCGACGCTTATGAAACCCGAGGAAGAGAGAGACTCCAAAGAAAATCAAGATACTTTATCTTCTGTGGAAAACTCTGATTTAAAAGAGAGTACTGGAGCTGATGAAGAAAAAGTCGCTGAAATGAAGCCTAACCGTTCATTTGAACAAGGGGCTGCTCATGAATCGGACACAACGAATGAAGAAGAAAATAATATTCCTTCAACTCCTGCAGGAATAAATGATTTAACAAATAGAGAAACTTCAGAAAAAGAAAACCAGCAATTTAAGGAAGGAAAAGTACCGCCTGAAGAAGAGCAAGGAAAATTTCTTCACGACCAACAGACACATCCCAATGTATCAGGATCAGAAGAAGATTTCAATATAGAAGGCAAGGAAAACATTGAGGAAAAGTTCCCACAACCCGTATCTGCCAATCTATCGGACCCAACTCCAGAGAGAAAGGAGGATATTGAAGAACATCAAAAGGAAGTACAGACAAGTCAGCAAATTTTACAGGAAACAGAAGAAAATGAATCGAAAGATTTAGAGGTCCAAGAACAAGAGAAAGAGGAGGAAGAAATTCCTCTGACGAATTATACGTTTCCATCATCTTCCGCTTCCAATGAAGAACATAAGGATTCTCAATCGCAACCGGAAGGTATAAGTATTGTTACCTCTAGCTTCAATTTGACGAAACCTATGCAAGCTTTTGCAAGAAGAAAAGGTATCAAAATACAAGACTCTGTTACGGATACAACAGACTGTATTATCCTTGGACCTCCTCCTCTTCGTAGAACACATAAATTTTTACTAGCAACTTCTCTTGGGAAGCCACCAGTTTCTTCTCGATATATACTGGATTCCATGAAAGAAGGTACGCTACTCAATTACCATGCTTATTTATACGAAGACCAACAGGCAGAAGAAAAATGGAAGTTTTCTTTAAAAGCTGTTCACAGAAGGAAATGTTTACAGGAATTAAAGTTTTATATTACTACAGCTATGCGGAATTCCATGGTAGGAGATTCTATCCAAGGACTGTACTCTATCATGAAAACATCCGGTGCTAAAGTAAGTGACATGAATCTTTTATCAAGACTTTTATATTATTGACACATATCTAGGTTGTTGAAGACATTCAAGAAGCTCAGAATCCACAAGTTATCATTTTAGGCTTACCAGCTAATGATGAAGAGGGCTACAACATGTTTTCTACGGGTTTACGAGTTTATAAAATGGAGTTAGTAGCTCTCTCTATTCTTCGTGATAAAATTGATTTTGACGAGTTTATTATTGATTATTCTCAAAGGGGCACAACTTCAACTGGATCTTCTGGAATGTCGGGACGAAACAGAAAACGCAGTTCTCGATCTTCTTTCAGCAAGTCCCGATCAAAAGAACAAAAGACTTGAACATGATTTTTATAGAAAGAGATTTTATTGAATGAATCTTTTGGACGTTGAGAGAAAGTAGACTATGGTAGCGATATCATTCAAGAACCAACGTTTTTGTCTGTAAAAGACACAAAAAGCATTCATGAATAAAGACGTATTTCAACTCTTTTTATTGTAGTTAGTATCTAAAATTTACTTCCTTCCTTTCCTTGAATTTGTTATACCGGATTGTTATACGAAAAAAAATTCAGGCTCAAGGTAGATGAATTTTTTTACCATAAAAGGAAAAAGAAATAGAAAACAAAAAAATCCTCTTCAACTAGGGCTCTTGTTTTTTTTTTTTTCCTTTTCTGCTTTTTTTTGTTTGTTTACATTCCGTTGATCATACTCATTGATGTTCACGCAAATCTTTCATTGATGATGTCATCGGACAAAGCTTTCCCCACCTTTGACATTATTTAAAAGGCAACCTGCATAAGGAAATCACACCTTCATGAATTAACGTAGAATGCTCTAATTTCGTATAGGAATTCTTCGTTATCATTTGTTTACATTGTACTGACGGTTGGTTGTCATTTGTTTGTTTTGTAGGTAAACACTACGTTTTTCAAGCTTTTTCCACCTTTACGAGCTTTTTTCTTTTATTAAATAAAAAATCCATCATCATCACCTTTTGAGAGTTCCTTTTTTTACTGACTGATTCTACTTTTCTGAAAATGCAATCTCCAAAGAGTTTTCCTCACTTAGAAGATCGTACTAATTCTCCAGGAGTCGTTGGTTCTTCAGATGATTATGTTTACGCCATTTGGATAGTCCCTGCTTATTCTTCAGACATTGAAAAGAGATATCGTAAATTTACCAAATGGGCCTTGTCTCACGAGGATGAGTTTGAAGACATGCAACTTCCTACTGCTCCCCATGTGACGCTTGCTCGCGGTATCAACTTAAAACCAGGTCAGTCTTTTGTTAGTGTTTTAAGGCACATTGCTTCAAAAAAGGTTTCTTCCATGGACATTAAATTCGGAAAACTCGCTGTCGGCGATACATACTATGAACGTGTTTATGTTCAGGTTGAACGAACTCCTGCATTAAATGAACTCCAAACTGCTGCTTATGAGCTTGCAGACGATACTCCTGATAATAAGATTGTAGAACCCTTAATGCCGCTTGTTTACGCAAAGTCTGTAAATCATTATTATGGTACATCTGACCCTGTCGAAACCTTTTCTTCCATCAGCTCTGTGAAATGGGAAAACCCCTCATTCCTTGAATTAGTCCAAGTGAACAAAACTACTCATCAAGGAATTATATGTGACAGAATTGAGTTATCTTGAACCCTTTTTTATCGTTTAATTTTGGTTTCAACTCTGGACGTTAACTTCTCTTTCGTATTCCTTTGTGCCCTTGTTTGTCTACGATTACCATTGTACCTTTCACTTTGTTTTTCATGGCTGTATACGTCTATGGTCTTCATGCAAACTCAAGCAATAAATAGTACTTGGACACCCTTTTTTAATAAAAAATCTTCTTCTATCTTCATTATCTTCACGTCTTAAATTGTTATTCATTTATATTTTATTTTTCCCTTCTAACACAACAACCACTTCATTTTGTAATTTCTCATATTTCTCGGAAACCTATCTTTCATCTTAAATATCAATAAATATTCTGTCCTTTCATATCAAGGTAAACGGAAACGTATGCAACATAAAGTAAAAAAATAAAAAAAAGTAACGAAAACAATCAAGTAAAGACTTTTTCAAATGCCTGCAAAAATCCAAAAACACCTGAACTTTCCGAATCAGAATGATTACTATAATCATGATCACCTACGTATACTGTATGCGTAAATGGAGGCTTGGGTCCCGTGTGTTTGAATCCGGTAATCCAGCGGAAAACAGAGTCATCATCTGTTTCGTTGCTTGCAGAAAAAATAAAATCAAAGTCTGCACCATAAGACTTATAAATGTCTTCTGCAGCCACACGTTTGGATACTTTGCTGGAACGACAAACGACCGTGTCGTTCTGAATCGTAGCATGGCAAGGAATATCAAAGTTATTAACTGACTCACAGCATTCCTTAGCCGCCCAAGAAGCAAACTCCGAATCTTCTGCTTCTCTCAAATGTAAAACGACACTGGCATCTTTTTCTTCTACATAGCTTCCTGGTGTACGCTCAGCATAGTATTCAAAAATCTCAGTAACAGTCTTCATCCAACTGAGATCAACATTCTTCATTTCATTCTTCCATAAAGAAGCTATTTGCTGCTCAGATGGAGGCAAGGTATCAGAAGTCGGAGGTGAACGTGTGAAGCAGCCATTTTCAGCAACAAGACCCAATCTTGGAACACGCTGGAAAAGTTGATCTAACTCTTGTCGACCAAGAGCACTGACAATATACACTAAATTCTTAGGATCGGCAGTCAAATTGGTCAAAAGGTTTATCGTTCTCTGTAAGCCACTTGTCACACTCTGGTTTTGAGAACCCCAAGACGTAATAGTGCCCTCAAAGTAAAGGAAAATAAGACGCTTCTTAGCATTACGATAAGGATCGAGGATAAGATCTGCACTGAAGGTAAGCTTGTTCTTATCACTTGCCTGCTGTTCCTTCCAAGATTCTTTAATGAGAGTAGCAAATGTAATGGCCCAAGAAAGAGCATCATGACGAAGAATAAGATTGCACATTATTTTGCTTCTCTCTTCACATTCACCAGGAGACATAGATAAGGCACTGTAGAAGGCGTTGGCAGTATTGGAGTAATCCCAAGGATTAACAATAATGGCATTATGTCCCAAAATTGCTGAACTACCAACGAACTCACTCAAGATCAAGGGCCTATGGCGTTCGCGTTGAGCATAGATGAACTGATGACTCGTCAAACTTATTCCTTCACGCAGAGAATTGTCAATAAGGGCATCGGAAATAGTCATCAAAGCCAAAAATTGGTATATGTTAATCTTTTGTCTCAACAAAATAACAGGGACATGGCGAGAAGCAATGTTGGAGTAGGACGAATTAATTCGGGTTACAATGTCGGATATAAGGGGCAGATGAGAATTATCTTGAAGGGATTCAGGAGCGATTTGAAGAAGGATAGTGTTTTCCCGATACTCTGGGTATCTGTGCAAGAAAATCTCAAAAGAAAGAAGCTTGGAGCGAAGACCGCAAATGGGATCAAGTTTGTCATGTGACAGGATGATATGCTTTCCCTTAAAACGATCTCGCAAAACACGAATCCAGTGTTGAACTTGGGTGCTAGAAAGTTGCTTATCTAGAGCAGTGGGGTCGATGGAAATAGGGAGGGCGACAATTTCTACTTTTCGACCATCCAAAGAAACAGTGCCATCCTTGCGAATGTCGATATTGATGAGACGCGAACAGGTTTGGAGGAAATGATAGGCAAACTCAGGGATTTGGAAACCGAGGATGTTTGCACCGAGCATACCGCGAAGGATTTCTTGACGAGTAGCAAGACAACGGCTAACTTCAGAAGAGGGAAAGGGGATATGCAAGAAGAACCCGATTTTAGCTGATGGAATACGTTCGCGAACAATCTGAGGAACAAGCAGGAGGTGATAGTCATTTACCCAAACCATGTCACCTTCGCGATAGTTAGCGATAATTGCATCGGCAATGTTTTGGTTGACCTTGACATAGTTGGACCAAGAATGATCTTCATAGGCCTTGGATTTGGGATTATCGGGGATTTGATAGTGGAAAGTGGGCCAGAGAATATTTTTACAGTAGTGATTGTAGTGACCGACAAAATCTGTATCGGAAGGATAAACGACAATGGACTTATGACCATTGCGATAATCATCAGCAATTTTTTTCTTTACTACATCAGGAAGAGAATCAGTGGGGACACCAGAAGTACCGATATAGACATAATCGCTAAATTTTCCTGTGCGGTCTGCGGCATTCACAGCATTATAAAAGCTAGCATTTCCGTAGGAATTGGGGAGGATTCGATAACTAATTTTCTGCCAAGCCTCGGCGTCAAAGGTCATACGGCGGGAATTGAGATTTGCCCCAGGGCCAGTAGAGAAGGAAAGCGAACGGGAGGCACGACGCGCAAACGATTGCATATCGCGGTCACTGGAGCTACGGCGTTTGTAAGAGGCTAAGACATTAGATGGGGGAGGAGATTGATGACGAGAGGGAGGTAAAGAGAGACCTTCTTCATCGTTCAAGGCTTGATGCCGGCGACCCCTTGATTTCAATAACCGTTGGAGGTTACTAAGGGAGTCATCTAATTTAGGACTACCGGTGCCAGTTGGGGTACCAGCGTGGCTGCGGAGTTTACTCATGGAAGCATTAGAGGCATGGAGGGAGGAAGGTCTGGAAGAAGAGTCAACTTCTTCAGGGAGATCAGAGAGCACGGTACCACCTTCATCCTCTTCATCACCAGAGTCGGCAGTATTATCACTCCGATAAAGACGATGATAACGCTCATCATCAGAGTCTTCCACGTCCTCTTCTTCTTCGGAGAGAATGGCATTTTCGTCGAGCGGAGCGTCTTCGATCCAATCCTTGGATTCATCGCGTTGAAGGAAACGCGAACCGAGCGCATCTCTAGGTACGGTATCGAAGGAGAAGCCTACCGTAGAAGGTAGGAACAGATTAGCAATTAGAATACGTCCCATGTAAAGAAGATAAATTAAGGAGCAATATTGATACAGCCACTAACGTTCTGCGGATAAAAAAAATCAAAGAATAGATCAACTACGAAAGAGAAATGAAGCGGATAAAAAAGTGTTTGGGAAACGGCAAAGTAGAAAATCGAGTCAAAATGTACTGATTATGAGGAAGATGGGGTAATGAGGTCATCTATTCTTCTAGAAAATTTCATAATAATATATTGGAGGATGCATAAGAATACATAAGAATACAGGGAACATGATAGAAAATTAATAAAGAGGCGAGTAGCAAGGAAGACGAAGGAAAAGGAGGATGGATAAAAAGAGAAAGAGGAAGAGGAAGAGAAAGAGAAAGAGAAAGAGAAAGAGAA